>NC_043969.1:37259168-37334057 GCF_902148855.1 Sphaeramia orbicularis
TGTTCACTCTAAACAGGAATGGAAGCGCACATAATTTATCATTTTTTTGTTTGCGTGTTTTTGAAAGTTCACTTTAAATTCACATGAAATTTTATGGAAATACTATTTTCAAAACCTGAGTGATATGCCAAATACGAAGGCTTGACAGACATGGCAACAGTAACTAAGGGGGGGTGGGGCTTAGCCAAGGGTCAATTACAGTGCGCTGAAGTCCCACCCCTTCCGGTTGTGCCCCACGGGTCAATATTATGCATCATTTACACATATGTTTGTCAATTTTAAAAGGTAAGAAGTGGTGCCAGGCACAACAAACCCCGCCCCTCGCATATATTGTAGTTTATTTTGGCATCGATCCAGCTGATGTCATCATGTCTGTACCAAGGTTATTATCGTTAACGAAAACTAACGAAAAGACGAAAACTAGAATTGACAAAACATTTTTGTTAACTGAAATAAATAAAAACTAGAATTAAAGAAAAAAACGATAACTAACTGAAACTGTATTGTGTGTTTACAAAACTAACTAAAACGTATAAAATTATGGATAAAATTCCCTTCGTTTTCGTCTTTGTCATTGTCGGATTGATATAAATCAATTTATTTCCCTCAAGCAATTTTAGCTGCTGGCACCATATGATATTTAACGGTCCGTCACTTCTCATCACTTGTGGTTTCCAGTCGTCTTCTGGTCCCCACTCTACCTGGAAACATGGAGACTAAAGTTGGGAGAAAGCAGCAGAGTCCTGTCTGGGATTTATTTGAATACGATGAAGAAGAAGATAAAAGATATTTTTAAAAAAAACAAACTAAACTAAACTAAGCATTTAGAAAATACCATAAACTAATAAAAATTAGCAAACCTGCTCTAAAAAATGAATTAAAACTAAAAAAAAAAAGTCAAAACTAAATAAAACTAAACTATAATGAAAAATCCAAAACTATTATAACCTTGGTCTGTACATGTGCTGATGTCAGCATATTAATTGCCTCTATATATGTGCCAAGTTTGAAGTAAATTGAAACAAAATTGATGTTTTTATAGACATTTGAAATTTTGGCCATTATAAGTCAATGAGAGAAGAAAAAATATTTTGAAAATTCATTAAAAAATTGAACTTTGACCTACTTTTCCCAAATGTAATGACATCTATTCTGGGACACTGGCAATCTATAAACCCAATTTGGTATAAATTCAACCAACAGTTTTGCTGCTACAGATATTTGAAATTTTGCCCATTATAAGTAAATGGGGAATTTTTTTTTTTTTTTTTTAAATTCATAAAAAATGGGAAGTTTGACTTACTGTTCCCAAAATATAATGAGAATTATTCTGGGTTACTGGCAATCTATAAACCCAATTTGGCATGAATTCAACCAATATTTTGCTGCTAGAGTGTTAACAATAAACAAAGAAACAAACCTAACCCTTTGGGGGTAAAAATCAAGAAAGAGACTCCAACTCAAACATTATGCACCTGCAGATTTTCAGCTACTTACTAAACCATTTAAAGTTCCAACACTCTACTTATACAAGATTATTTTTAATGTCACTTTTGTTCCTTACAGTGAAACCCAACCCCTCGCAGCTCTGCAGAGCTTTTAGCTAATTTTTGTACAGTTGCTTTTATCGCTGCAGGCCCTGGTACTAATGCAAAATGCCAGAGGTAACAACTGCAGAGCCACAGAGACAGCGTCTGCAGAGGCCAAAACAAAAAGAAAAGAGGGATATTCATGCACAAACCTCTGACAAGTGAAATAACACTGAAAAAAACGCTAACGTCACTTTGACTCCATGTCTCCCAGATGATGTTTTGTTATGAGGATTGTGGTCGTTGCTCGTGCACGTGCTGTAACCTCAAGTCTATTATCCCAAAAAAAGAAAATACTGACGGCAATAATATTTTTTCAACCACTTGTTGCTGTTAGAATCATAAACGCTACTCTGCACTCTGCAGGAAAGCATTTATCCTGAAACAAAGGGATCCCATCAGACTTGTTTAGAGTTATGTCATCGTTTTTGAAAACTGCCTATTAATTGGGATTTCGAATGATATGAATAATATCACTGAACGACGGTGGATTTATTTAGCCGTTTTTGTGTGTGTGAAAAAGTGTGTCCCTTTCAGCTCAATATGAGACGCGTACTTTTGTTTCTAAATACAGGATGATTACTTTTGGCAACCCTAGTATCAGCTAATAACAGGATTTTTTTTTTTTTTTTTTTTTTGTAACTTATATTTTATTAATTTTAAAAGAACAACAAAATGAAAACACAACCATATGAACATGTCTGGGTAACACAATCTTACCAGTTATTTTGCTTATATAATGTCCATTTTTTTCCACTTTTTGTTCATTTGTGGTTCTTGTAGTCTCAATCTGTGTGTTAGTTTTTCCATTAGACATATGTCCTCAATCGTAGTTATCCATTGATCCTTTGATGGCACGTTCATCTTCCCTCATTTCCTTGTTATACATTTTTTGCAGCTATCAACATCACCTTTACCAAATATTTATTGTATTCACGTATAGTGCCATCACCAAAGTTGCACAAATAAAGAATTTCAGGAATCTTTGGAATTGTGTGTACCCTAATACTTGACATAGGACATTGTAGATCATTTCCCAATATTCCGAAAGTTTTGAACAGTTCCAAAAAACATGAGAATGGTCAACATCCATCTCCCCGCATTCTCTCCAACATTCCTGATGCCTCTGGAACTGTTGACTTTGAAACTTGGGTGTAATAAAAAATCTTATAAGATTTTTCCAGGCAAATTCCCTCCATGTCTGAGAGCTAGTAGTAATAATAACAGGATTATTATGCGAATAGTATGCATATTTAGGGATGGGAATTGTTCTCAAAAAGAACCGGTTCCCAGTAGCTCGATTCCTTGGAATCGTTTGCCTGCCTGCTTTACGATTCTGCTTATGGATTCCGCCTTCATTGTGCATGCGCGATGACGTCACACGTACGCTGGATTGTTTTGGTCAGAACGTAGCCAACATGGCGTTGAGGCAGAAACGGTCTAAAAAGACGACACCAGGTCCACTTACTTGAACACTGTCAAAGCTTCCATGTCTTCCAAAGGGTGGAATCCCTCCAATATCCTCAAACATCTGTCCACAGCATGTGAATCATTTACAGGAATGTCACGTATTTGATACATAGCGGTGCTTGTGAACGTAGCGGCAGAGTGAACGCCGGGCTGGTTCCGGTGTGGGCAACAAACGCCGTAACTCCTCAAATACAAGTTTCCGAAGGTAAGAAGGGAAAGGAAATGAGGTGCACAACAATGGGATACAAACCGAGCCGAGTCGAACCGGTTCCACGTAGTAGAAATGCGGCAATAGAGGAATTAGGAAAGCGTCTTTAGTTTCACTCCCTCCCTGAACTGGGTCCGGCGTCATCTGTTCTTATTATTTGTACATACTGTATATGTTCTATTTTCTGTGTAGAGATGGAAATAAAAGACAGTTAATGCAAACACACTAGTGCTCCTTTGTTCCCTCACCTAATGAGAATCGATAAGAGAATCGATAAGGAATTGAATCGATAAGCAATATCGATAATGGAATCGGAATCGTTAAATTCTTAACGATTCCCATCCCTATGCATATTGCATATTTATTTGCTATAATGATGATATATTATCTTGCACTGTATGTGTGTGAGCCAAATTAAATCATGATATATTAGTGTGAATGTTTTGTCTTTAGTGGAGGCGGTCATCAAAGAATAATGTCAAATCGAGCTCCGTGTCTGTGATTATCTCATCATGAAAAGTCAACTGGTGTAATTCTGCGGATGGATTTAGTCCGATGGGATCTGCTGTAACCTCTGCTGGCTCTGGTGATGAGGGAGCACCTTAGCATCTCCACGGTGACAGATTCCCATGAAGGGAGCAAAGCTGCAGAAGAAGAAGAAGAAGAAGAAGAAGAATGTCGCATCCAGGGATTAATAAAATGGAGAAAGAAAAAGTGGAAAATGTGGAACTTCTGCAGCACTGGGAAGTTAAACTCCAGGATAACTGTTGAGCTATAAAGTTTAATCGACTTTTTTTCTGGAGGGACAATATTAATGCATTCCTGTATTTTTAAAAAGCTAAATGTTACTCCGAGCCAAACAGAGATGCTTGAAAGCCTCTATTTGCTTAATCCTGTGAGGCAACTGAGAGCAGAGTAAATTCGCTGGAGGCTTGGCAGGTGTAAAACCGTAAGCATTCCTCTATTTCCGAGACAATGGGATTATGGGATATAGACTGTGAAATATGTCCAAACCCTGGGCAGCCTGGATGTAGGGAAAGAGCTTGGCCTCATTAGTGTGCTGCAGAAAGGATGGCAATTACCATTTCTTAATCCCACAGGAAGACAGCGGCCGCTCACCGGGGACTTGTTAGGTGTGTGATACACTGTACGTAAAGGTGACACCTTTCTCTCATCTGAGAATCCAAATCATGGATGTGCTCCTTTTCCTGGTGAAGAACACTACAGACTGAAAGAAAATGACTCCTGAGGTTTTAACGTCTTACAAAACCTCGAAGTAAGAAAGAGAATAAAACTTTTGGAGAATGTAATGAGGATGTACACGGGAAAAAGTGAAAAATCTTACCAAGTGTATTTTTTGTCTTTTTTAGTTAAATTATTTCATCACATTTAAAGTAAGACATAATTTGAGAAGTATTGAAGTCACTATTAGATACATTGGAATTCAGAGGGGGTCTTTGGGGGGGGGGGGGGTGTCTGGGGATTTGTGTTCAGGGGAGACCCACACGATGTTATTAAATCATGTCAGAAAATATATGTAATGTGTTAAAACCTTAAAAGATATGTGTTAAAAATACATAATTACCTAAAGAGTAACTTTTCAGTGAGATATAAGAACTTATTTTTAGACAACAGATCTTGAAAATTTTATTTCAAGAAATCTTACCAAGATAATTTTCACTTGTTCTATTGGCAGATTTTTTGTTTTTGCTTGAATGAAGCCAAAAAAAAAATCTTCAATTAAGCAAAAAAAAAATCTTCAATTAAGCAAAAAACCCCAAATCTTAAATTAAGATAAAAAAAATCTTGAATTAAAGCAAAAAAAAAAAAAAATCTTGAATTAAGAAAAAAAAAAAAAAATCTTGAATTAAGAAAAAAAAATCTTGAATTCAGCAAAAAAAATCTTGAATTAAAAAAAAAAAAAACATGATCTTAAATGAAGCTAAAAAATCTTGAATTAAGCAAATAAAATCTTGAATTAAGCAAAAAAAATCTTGAATTCACCAAAAATATCTTGAACTGAGCAAAAAAAAAATGTTGAATTAAGAAAAAAAAATTGAATTACGTCAAAAAAAAAATCTTGAATTGAGCAGAAAAAAATATCTTGAATTAAGCAAAAAAAAAATCTTGAATTAAGCCAAAAAAAATCTTAAATTATGCTAAAAAATCTTGAATTGACCAAAAAAAAATAGAATTAAGCCAAACAAAATCTTGAATTAAGAAAAAAAATCTTGAATTCAGCAAAAAAAAATCTTGAATTAAGAAAAAAAAATCTTGAATTCAGCCAAAAAAATCTTGAAATAAGTAAAAAAAATCTTGAATTAACAAAAAAAGAAAAAAAAAAAAAAAAAAAAAAAAAAAAAAAAACTTAAATTAAGCAAAAAAAAAAAAAAAAAAAAAAAAAAAAAAAAAAAAAAAAAAAAAATATATATATATATATATATATTATATATATATATATATATATATATATATATATCTTGAATTAAGCAAAAAAAAAAAAAAATCTGCCAATGAAACAAGTGAAAATTATCTTGGTAAGATTTCTTGACATAAGATTTTCCAGATCTATTGTCTAAAAATCAGTTTTTATATCTCACTGAAAAGTTAATCTTTAGGTGATTATGTCTGATCTGATTTTAAGTGTGATGAGATATTTGGACTAGAAATGAGAAAAATACATTTAGTAAAATTTAGATTTTTTTTTACAGTGTACTTAGTTATGCATGCGTTTCAGTGGCAAAAATGATTCTTCTTCATATCTTTCTCTCTGTCAAAAGCGGTTTGAAACGATCTTCTGTTTTACTCCTTATTCTTATTATTGTCGTATGTTTATTCTGCGCTGTTAGATTCACCTTGTTTTGTGTTGATTTACAGATGCTGACAAAGAATGTCTGATGAATCTAAAGTACTGTGAACAGCTTATTCCACCTTCAGCTTTGTTGTTTGTTCAGGTTGACATGATCATACATATTTATCTGTCATTCTCTTCCTTCACACACAACCAGAAAATACAGGAAATATGTGCACAGCCTTTTAAAAGACACAAAAAACTGAACTAAATGTGTTGTAAAGGTAAAGTCATGATTTTAGTGTGACCTCTGACCCCACGACAAGAAGCAGCGCCAAACAGTTCGAAACATCTGACGTGTGTTGAATGAAACCTGGTATAAACATCAGACGTTTATGTATTAACCATAAAGACCCAAATACCCACTGGTGACCAAAATCATCTTCCGATCTATAGTATTTAATAATTTCTGATCCACTAATCCTATCAATACATGTAAATAATGGGTGTAAAATACAGTTTGTCGTCTTTTCATAATCATCAGATATGACCCATTGGACGTTAAGAGGGCTCCGTAGTTACCATGGAAACACCAGACATCTTCTACAACATTGATTCACCAGTACAACCCATGGAGTTGGATCAATGATAGCGGATGGAGACACTTGGTTTATGTTCAGTTAATGATAGATTTGCTGAAAAATTCATCTTTTTCTTCACTTTCTCAGTTTCTGATATATAACCCTCAACTTTAATCTGAGCTTTTATGAACATCTACATGATCAGTGAATTAAATACAGGACAAAAAACAGATTTTTTTTTTTTAAATATGCAAACTGTAAAGGATATATGCTGATAGAACACTGAAGAAAGGTTACATAGAGAGAAATATTATGGGTTAACTCAGTGGTTTCCAACCTTTTTTGGCTCATGACCCCATTTTAACATCACAAATTTCTGGTGACCCCAGACATTCAAAACAGAGACTTTGTTGTTTTTTTTTGTTTTTTTTTTTGCTAAAATTAATTTGGTTTTGATCATGTAATAGTTTGCTATACTATGTTGCAAATAAATGTTAATTTTAGACAACATTTAGTCTATATAATGTATATTATTATGGACAGAGGCAGAAAAGCCAGGTGTAGATTACTGCACAAAGTGAGAATTTGATTTTCTTGGTCAGGATATGTACAGTCAGTCCAACTGTGATTTACAAGGATGACAATTAATACTGAACAAACAAGAACTCAAACTATGAACTAGAAAAGCACTCGGAGAGCGCAGAGCTCTGCCAAGCGCCAAAATTCCCCACATAATCGGTGATACAAATCCTACATTTATTTTTTAAAATAAAATCCGCCTTCAGGATCAGATCCGGATCAGCCTTTGAAATGTGATAGAGGACCCCATTGTCAATTCCTGAGTTAGATTTCATGAGTTTTGGTCAATAATTAAGCGAGATACTGGGAAATGAAAATTTTTGGCCCCATTTACCCACAATGTTAACGAAATTTCAAAGTGATCCAGAATCCAGGATTTCTTCCGGATCACCCCCAAAAGTTAATCATTTCTTCCTTATCCCATTCCAACAAACCCTGAAAATTTCATCAAAATCTGTCCATAACTTTTTGAGTTATGTTGCACACTAACGGACAGACAAACAAACAGACAGACAAACAAACCCTGGCCAAAAACATAACCTCCTTGGCGGAGGTAATATGAAAAAGATGCAGCACTGCAAATATCTGAATCTTACCAAGTGTATTTTTCTCATTTCTAATCCAAATATCTCATCACACTTAAAATAAGACATATCACCTAAAGAGTAACTTTTCAGTGAGATATAAGAACTTATTTTGGACAATAATAATAATACTAATAATACTAATAATAATAATAATGGATTGGATTTATATAGCGTTTTTCTAGACATCCAAAGCGCTTTACATTATTGAATTAATTAAAAAATCTTGAATTAAGCAAAAAAAAAAAAGAAAAAAAAATCTGCCAATGGAACAAGTGAAAATGATCTTGGTAAGATTTCTTGAAATCAGATTTTCCAAATCTATTGTCTAAAAATAAGTTTTTATATCTCACTGAAAAGTTACTCTTTAGTTGATTATGTCTTATTTTAAGAGTGATGAGATATTTGGACTAGAAATGAGAAAAATACACTTGGTAAGATTTGGATTTTTTTCCAGTGAGCATCTGAAACTGACCACGATGAACATTTGACAGATAAACAGAACCACAGTGCTTCAGTTTCAGCTTCACAGTTTGTCATGTCTTTTATGGATTTGGATTGTCTCTGTCAACTCACCATATATTTTTTATTAATAAGGTCGTTTTTTGTAATTTTTTTTCAATTACTAGAAATTTCAGGCAACCCCATTGAATTCCAGGTGACCCCACGTGGGGTCCCGACCCCAAGGTTGAAAAACACTGCTTTATACATTATTTACATTATTGTATTCTAAACCAAATCATTAATTTCATAATATGGGATTTCATAAATAATTCATTTTGTTTGTTGTTGTTGTTTTGTTTGTTTTCATCAATTACTAGAAATTTCAGGCAACTCCATTTGAATTCCAGGCGACCCCATGGCTGAAAAACACTGGTCTAATTGGTGAATATTTAATGAAAATGCACAGATTGGGAATTTGGGTGGAAAAATATTATACGATTTTTATGACTCTGGGTCCAAAAACAAGCATTAAGAGGTGGGAAACTAACCTTGGAGGGCATGTGGATCAGCAGTAGCTAATCACTACCATTTATTTAGGAATGTCAAAAACTCAAGTCATTCTGGAAGAACGTTCACAATTGTTCGGAATCTATATTTAAGACCACAGTCCCATTTGATGCTTTGACATCGTGTGAATTATGAAAGAGCTGCAGCATCTGAAACTGACCACAATGAACATTTGACAGATAAACAGAACCACAGTGCTTCAGTTTCAGCTTCACAGTTTGTCATGTCTTTTACGGATTGGGATTGTCCCTCTCAACTCACCATATATTTTTTATTAGTAAGTTTTGTTTTTTTTTAATCAATTACTAGAAATTTCAGGCAACCCCATTTGAATTCCAGGCGTCCCCAGGGTTGGAAAACACTGCATTGAGGGTGTGTATGTTTACATTAACCTAAACAGAAATGTATATCATATAAATGTTTTCACATAATCGATCTATTCAATTCACATCCAATACAAATTTAACATAGTTTGTCCATTTTGACCAAAGAGTGAAAAAAGATTCCCTTTGACCCTTAAAACGAAACGTCCACTTCTCCAGGTTCCTCCAAGGTTGAAAAACACTGGGTTAAAATTAAGAGAAATAAAAATGCATGGGAGATTTTCTTAACATCTATCAATGCGCAAGAGATTTTTTTTAAACATTTATCTTTCAGTTTTAGCTTTAGTAATAGTTTTTGTTCGTCATAATCACCCTGATGAAAAGCCAGTGACAATAGACAGAACTAATCAGAGCTGCACCACTTCAGCATATATAGTGTACCTGTCATTTCCACACCCACTCATTACCGCCAGCATTAGTCAATATGTGAAATGTGAGCCTGTATGTGTCCGTGTTCGTGAGAGGGAAAAAAAAAAAAAAAAAAAAGATTATGCATGTGTGTGACTGTTTGGGGAGAGCCGATTCAGTGTTGCTAATGATTGCCTTCCCATGAGCTTAATCAAGATTTGTACATTTAATTGCTGTCAAGTCAGCGCTCACCACCTGCCACGTCTTGCCACACATGTGCTCAACCCCCTCTCTGGGAGCATTTCCAGCTCCATCTATCATCCCTGGCTGAAGGCTGAGACAACACAGCCTGCTGGGCAACCTGCACTCAGCCGGGTCCAGCCAGGCCTGCACAGCATGGACGCCGAGAGGCTGCTCGGCGTGGCGGGAGGTCTGTCAGCACCTGGGCCTTACGCGGCTCAACCATTCCTCACATTATTAAAAACAGACTAGCCTAAAGCTGAAATAAAACCGCTCAGATGTATGTTGTTTGTTTTCTTCTCCTTCTCCTTCTTCTTCTTCACACCGCCATCCTCTTGCCCGTATGGGACATAGGATACGGACTGGGACTGTATGTATCAAAGCAGGGGGAGTTCTCTGAAACGCCGCCGACCATGCACCTCTGCAGGCCTCACCCTTACTCCCACGCTAGCTACAAGGTTATTATCCTTAACGAAACTAACGAAATGACCAAAACTAGAATTGAAAAAACATTTTCATTAACTGAAATAAATAAAAACTAGAAGCACTCGGAGAGCGCAGACCTCCGCCAAGGCAGATCAGTGGGCCCCCGTGGCCCCACCCCCACCCCCACCCCCGATCACCACCAAAATTTAACCCTTTCATGCATGAATTATGACAACCTTAATCAAGATTTTTTTCCTGAGTGTTTTATTCCTCTTTAAGCATGAAAAAAACAACGCAATTGAAATTTTTTTAAAGAACCTATTTTTCATGGAGTTACAAAAACCATGAAGCAAGAAACATGTACATCAGAAAGTGATATACTGTGTGACAACTATAAAATAAAACATTTTTATTGCAGCTAATCTGATGTTTTCTCATATTTTAACATACTCTAAAACTTTTATTACTCACTTCATGGAGATAATATGCAAAAAAGAAAAAAAAAAAGTGTGAGAAAAATGTTAATTATAGTCTAATAACAATTAGCAACTGATTTACACTAAAACATGTTACTGCAGATCAGGTTTATCAAGAACAGCAAAGTTACAGTAATGGTATGAATTGCAGTGTATTATGGGATGGTGCCAGTGGCGATTTCTCATAGACTACAACGGAAGCTCAGCTTCCCCTAAAATTACGCAAATTAAATGGTTAAATATGTACGGTTGTGTTGACATTTAATTGACTACAAATGTGTTAGAACACGTTCATCTCACAGACGAGTTCGTTCAGAATCAGCTTTATCACAAATCATCGGACTCAGTGTTGTTCACTTCTCATACATTCTCGTTGCGCTGTTTTCTCATACATCTCTGCTCAGTGCATTTGTCCGTAGACGCCGGGCGTCTCTGGGCTTCAATGGGACTGAGTGGAACAGTTTGTTTCATTGCTTCAAAACTGGACGGTAATTGGATAAATGCCACGATGTTGGTCCCGCCCCCGGACACCGGGTGTCTCTGGGGGTGAATGGAGCTGTGGGCGGAGCTCGGCTGGGCTGGATGCCAGGCTTCCACGTGCTGATTGGAGGATCAGTCGAAAGACTGAATACCGTTTGATTGACCAGCTGTTTTCACATCTACTCCTTCACTGACACAGTTCAGTTTAATATCGTCACGCATTCTGCTGTGAAATCAAGAAAGAAACTACTACGAAATTACTTGTTCATTTCTTGCACTGTAAATAAAACACACTCATTGTACTTCCTTGTTTCAATTTAACATAATTTCAGCGTTTTCTTGTTTCAGTTACATAATTTAATCATTTCTTGTTCGAGTTTAATATCGTTTTGTAGATAGTTAAATCAATCAAACTGTCGGCTAGGTCGGAGTGAAAGGAGCATCTCTTGTTTAAAAAGGCTGAAGTGTTACACCCACAACACAATGGGCCAAGGCCGTCTGAGCAGCCCAGCTCTGCTGGACATTCAGAGGACACTGGTCCAGTCCCTGGAAAAGACGCCTACTTGGTACGATAAGGTCACTGAGCATTTTCTTAAAAAGGAATGGAGGGCCGAATTTATGTTTAAATAACTTGACTTTTTTTTTTTTTTTTGATGTAAGCCGACAATGAGCTTCCCCTGTCTGAAAGATGAGCAGCCGCCACTGGATGGTGCATAAGCGTCCACTGTGTTGACTGATATGGAACTAAAACAACAAAATCCACGAATATACAAGAGAACAGCTGTAGAAGAACTGTCCACTGTAGTGATCGATATGCATGAAAGGGTTAATCATTTGTTCCTTGTGCCAGTATCAACATTTCCTGAAAATTTCTTCCAAATCCATCCATAACTTTTTGAGTTATCTTGCACACGGACAGTCAAACAGACAAACCAACGCCGGCAAAACATAACCTCCTCGGCGGAGGTAACTATAATTTAAAGAAAAAACAACAGCTAACTGAAACTGTATTGTGTGCTTATAAAACTAACTAAAACATAAAAATTATGGATAAAATTCCCTTTGATTTTGTTTTTGTCAGTGTCGGATTGATATGAAATCGATTATTTTGCTCTAGCAATTTTAGCTAGCAGCACCATATGACACTTCACGGTCCGTCACTTCTCATCACTTGTGGTTTAGAGTCATTTTCTCATCCCCACTTGACCTGGAAACATGGAGACTAAAGTTGAGAGAAAATAGCAGAGTCCTGTCTGGGATTTATGGGAATATAACGGCGAAGATAAAAGATTTGACGAAACTAAAATTAATACTAAAACTAAACTAAAACTAAGCATTTAGAAAAAAATGAAAACTGATAAAAACTACCAAACCTGCACTAAAAACTAATTAAACTAACTGAATTAGAGAAAAAAAGTCAAAACTAAATAAAACTAAACTATAATGAAAAATCCAAAACTATTATAACCTGGGTTGCTTCGGAGCGGCGCGTGAGAATCGGTGGTCTGCTTTGTCCTTCGCACGGCTCAGGATGGAATGCGGGCCTGATCTGTTATCAGTCCCCAGTTTGTTTTCCCAGCTGATGCCCACAGGCCTGGTGTAACGCCGCCGCAGTCTAACACGGGGCTGTCGCGACTGTTAGCTAATGCCTCTCACCTTTGGATTTGTGGGGCTATTACAGTAGCATGACAGACGTTAATAGTCCCCATAGGTGTGAACCTCCCAGGGAGAGACAGTGAAAAACGCAGCATCAGGTGGATTTGAGTGAGTGAGCAGCGTAGGACTGTACAACAGGATCCAGAGCAGCATATGGAGGCAGTTTCATGCCCAGCTGGGTGGAACAGCTGATTCGATGCTCCTTCATGGAATTATATGTGCTGATGAGGCTCATAATTATCGAGGATTATGATTGGAAAGGGTGTTGTATGTACATCCCTGTTGCTGCGCTTATGGTGGTTTTTTACAGGGTGGGGAAGCAAAATTTACAGTGAACATTTAGTTGTTTTTTCTCAGCAGGCACTACGTCAATTGTTTTGAAACCAAACATATATTGATGTCATAATCATACCTAACACTATTATCCATACCTTTTCACAAACTTTTGCCCATATGAGTAATCAGGAAAGCAAACGTCAAAGAGTGTGTGATTTACTGAATGCACTCGTCACACCAAAGGAGATTTTAAAAAAAATAGTTGGAGTGTCCATAAAGACTGTTTATAATGGAAAGAAGAGAATGACTATGAGCAAAACTATTACGAGAAAGTCTGGAAGATACTATTAAAGAAGAATGGGAGAAGTTGTCACCCGAATATTTGAGGAACACTTGCGCAAGTTTCAGGAAGCGTGTGAAGGCAGTTATTGAGAAAGAAGGAGGACACATAGAATAAAAACATTTTCTATTATGTACATTTTCTTGTGGCAAATAAATTCTCATGACTTTCAATAAACTAATTGGTCATACACTGTCTTTCAATCCCTGCCTCAAAATACTGTAAATTTTGCTTCCCCACCCTGTATTTTAAGAGGAAAAATTGTCTTTTGTGTGTAGGTTTTGTTCATTTGCGTGCATTTGTGATGTATTACATTAACCCATCAAGACCCAAACAGCCAGCAGTGATCAAAATCATCAACAGAGATAAAATGTTTAACCCTTTCATGCATAGTGGTCACTCCAGTGGACAGTTCTTCTCCAGCTGTTCTCTTGTATATTCATGGGTTTTATTGTTTTAGTTCCATATCAGCCAACACAGTGGACACTTAAATGCATCATCCCATACATTGTAATTCATACCATTACTGTAACTGTGCCGTTCCAGATAACTTAATCTGCAGGAACATGTTTGAGAGTAAATCAATTCCTTGTTATTATATGAGACTGTAATTAACAGGTTTTTTTTAAACAAAAAGTTTCTTTTTGGGTTTTTTTTCTTTTTTTTTTTTTTTTTTTTGCATATTATCTCCATGAAGTGAATAATAACTTAGAGCACAGGTGTCAAACATGCGGTCCAGGGGCCAAATCTGGCCTGCCAAAGGGTCCAGTCCAGCCCGTAGGAGTAATTTATGAAATGTAAAAATTGCACTGAAGATATGAATCATTTTAGTTCAGGTTCCACATACAGACCAATTTAATCTCAAGTGGGTCGGATCAGCTAAATACTATAATAATAAACTATAAATACTCACAGCTCCAAATGTTCCTCTTCTAACTGTAAACATTTTTATGTAATTTTACTGTATTTACACTAAGACAAAAGATCATTTCACAAAAAAACCCAAATAACCTGAACAAATATGAAAAATTTGAAATATCTGAAGTGTAACTTTACCAATATTCTGCCTCTTTATGAAATGTTTTGTGTGGTAGTTGATCCACTGTGATCTGTAAGTTGTAATTTACGTGTGTAAATGATAAACTGAGACGTGAAATTGTTAAAATTGCACTTAGTTTTCTGAAGAATTTCAGTTTGTTCGTGTTATTCACATTGTTTTAAAGGATAGTTGGTAGATGCAAACATTGTCATCACATAATTTTACATTTTTCACTCTAAAACATAGAAGAAAATTTGGAGTTGACATTATTTATATATTATTATGTTACTATTTTACTGGTCCAGCCCACTTCAGATCAAATTTGGCTTAATGTGGCCCCTGAGCTAAAATGAGTTTGACACCCCTGACTTAGAGTATGTTAAAATGTGACAAAATATCAGATTAGCGACATTTTTAAATATTTTATTCATAGTTTTCACACAGTATATCAGTAAATACATGTTTATTTGCTTCTAAAATTAAACACATAGTGTCTAGCTGAGTGGATATTTTTGTAATTCCATGAAAAATAGATTCATAAAAAAATTCAGTTTCATGCCTTAAGAGGAATAAAAACACTCACAAAAAAAAAAAAAAAAATCTTAGTTTATGCATGAAAGGGTTAATACCTGTTGATCCACTAATCCTATCAACACATGTTAATAGTTGGTGTAAAATACAGTTTGTCATCTTTTCATGGTCATCAGATATGACCCATTTGGACGTTCAGAGGCTCTGTAGTTACCATGGAAACACCGTCATCTTCTACAACATTGACTCGCCAGTAAAATCCATGGAGTTGGGTCAATAAAAGTGGTTATAGACATTTGTTTTAGGTTCAATTAATGATGAATTTTACCAACTTTTTCTTCAGTTTTCGCAGTTTTTTTGTAGAAGCCTCAAATTTAATCTGAGCTTTTATGAACATATATACGATCAGTACATCGAACATTGGAAAATAGCTGATTTTCACTGGAAAAATAAAAATATAGAGGATCATTTCATAGTAAATGGTGAAAAATCACTTAAAGGAGTGATATTTGCTTTTTTTTTTTTTTTTTTTAAATGGAATTATGCATTTTCAAACATTTCCCTGTGGTCTACATAAACTGTAAATGCTCTGCTTGGGTCTGAATTCTTCATTAATCCAACTCCACAGGTCCATCTTCAACAATATTTCTGAGTAATGACACCAGAAAGGTCGTTTTGAGCGCTGGCCCTTTAAATGTAAATGAGCCATTTCAGACCCCGCCCCTTCCAGGTTATTGGCTGTGCTGCTCTGTCCCATTAAACCAACAACTGAATATTTAAGGTAATCAGCTCGAAGTTTGGACATATTTTCAGTTTTTACTACAACTGCTGCTGCTGATAAACAATTATGTCGTACTTGGAGAAATGTTCGTCGGAAGTCTTGACCTTATATGTGCAAATGTTGTGCACTGTAAGCCCGGAATTTGTATTTACTAAAATGTTTTAATTACAATGCACTTAAATAATTGAAGTTTTATGATGTTACTATAAAATGTTTAGTATTTTCTACTAATTTGTAGACATAGTTGAAAGTACGAAAAAGTTTAAGTTGAATGGAATTAAATCATTAAGTTTTAGTCATGACCACACCTTTTTATCTTCCCGTTGCATTGTGGGTATTGGGCATGTTGTTGAAAAAGTGTTCTTTTTGTGTGCAGGGGTTCAGCGAGGTTGTGGTTTTAGTGTTAATTTGGATTTAATGTGTGTATGTCAGTGTTTATTGGCCTTTTTGTGTTTGTTTTTGCATTTTTGTAGAGCTGCACCATGAGTCAGAGCCAGAGGAAGAACAATGGCTTTACTGTTCATTTATGATTATTCTTGTTTTATGAGTTTTAAAAATTTTCATGTCTTGTCAAATTAAAAGCACTTCCTGTATTGACAAATGACATTGAGCTAACTTCCATTCATGTTACAATATATTAAATTGAATGATTTCGTAACTATTTTGGTCAGGAATATGATTTTGAGTTTGATGAACTTAAAAAAAGTTGTTTAATCAATGATAAATTAATCTGGCTGGAATTGAGAAAATTAGTCAGTGTAACCTAAAATGCTGAGTTGAATGGTTGGATAGTGGGGTTGATTTTACAACAGATTTAAAGTACAAATAACTTGTCTTTTAGTGTTTTCTACTTAATAGTTTAAGTTCAATACTTTTAGCATTAAAGTTGAACCTACTTAAACCAATTGATTAGTCGATCATTACTCAAATCATTTAAGTACAATCACTTGCCTCAAATTTTTTGAGTAAACTCTACTTATCCGGGCTTACAGTGTGACATGACTAGTTATAGACATAAAAAATTAAGCAGGAATTAAAACAGGTTGTAGAAATCCACTCGATTTTTGCCAAAATGAATATAAAGATAGCTTTGCAGCACCTGGAGGGTTCAAATTCACACTTTTTGAACTATTAGGGTCCAAATACACAAATAAAGGAAGCAAAGACTAATAAAAGTGGGTTTAGCAAAATATGACCCCTTTAATACCTGTTGCTCAACTAGTCAATACATGTAAATAATTGATGTAAAAAAAAACAGTTTGTTGTCTTTTCATGGTCATTTGATATGACCCATTTGACATTCAGAGGCTCCATAGTTACCATGGAAACAGTCATCTTCTACAACATTGATTCACCAGTAAAAGCCATGGAGTTTGATTAATAAAAGCAGTCGTAGACATTTGTTTTATGTTCAGTTAATGAAATATTTTACTGGAAAAGTCACTTTTTCTTCAGTTTTCAATACTGTAAGCCTCAAATTTAATCTGAGCTTTTATATGATCAGCACATTAAATATTGGAAAATACAGTCAGTACAAAATATAGAGGATCATTTCATAGTGAATGCTGACAAATCACTTAAGAAATGTTAAATGTAGAGAAAAACAATCATTTGGAAACTACCACAAAAGTAACACTGAGTCTTTATGGGTTAAGTGGAAAAATCCCTCGCTTACTTCTCTCTTTTGTCTGTAGAAACAATACACAGTGGTGGGAAAAAGGTTTCGTTCATCAACATGCATTTGTGATATATTACATTAAGAATAATTCTTAACCCATAAAGATCCAGTGCTACTTTTATGGCAGTTCCAAAATATTCTTTTCTCTATATTTAGCTTTTCTTAAGTGATATATCACCATTTATTATGACATTATCCTCTGTATTTTGCATTTTTCCAGTGAAAATCAGGTATTTTCCAATATTTAAAGTACTGATCATACACATGCTCATAAAAGCTCAGATTAAACTTGAGGCTTACAGTATTATACCAAAAAACTGAGAAAACTGAAGAAAAAGTGACTTTTCCAGTAAAATATATCATTAACTGAACATAAAACAAATGTCTACAACTGCTTTTATTATTCAAACTCCATGGGTCTTTTCATTAGTGTGTTGCATTCTTTACATTTTTTGTCTTCTCCAGATCATGACCGTCTTTAACCCTTTCACGCATGAATTATGAGAACCTTAAACAAGATTTTTTTTCCCTCAGTGATTTTATTCCTCTTTAGACATGAAAAAAAACAATGTGATTGAATTTTTTTTACAAACCTAACCCAAAAATCATCCACTCAGCTGGACACCATGTGTTTAATTTTTTGAAGCAAAAAAACATACATTTATTGACATACTGCGTGAAAACTATGAAAATTTTTTTTAAAAATTATAAAATTAATGCCGCTAATCTGATGTTTTCTCACATTTTAACATACTATAATACTAGTTGTTACTTACAGGGTGGGGAAGCAAAATTTACAATGAACATTTAGTTGTTTTTTCTCAGCAGGCACTACGTCAGTTGTTTTGAAACCAAACATATGTTGATGTCATAATCATACCTAACACTATTATCCATACCTTTTCAGAAACTTTTGCCCATATGAGTAATCAGGAAAGCAAACGTCAAAGAGTGTGTATTTTGCTGAATGCACTCGTCACACCAAAGGAGATTTCAAAAATAGTTGGAGTGACGGTCGTTATCAGGGTTCTGCAGAGCTTGATGATAGGCTTATCATTTGAATCAGGTTTGTTGGAAGAGGGATACATCTAAAACATGCAGGATACCGGCCCTCGAGGATCTGAGATGACACCCCTGATGTAGATGTTCATAAAAGCTCCGATTAAAGTTAAGGGTTATTATATCAGAAACAGAGAAAAGTGAGGAAAAAGTGACTTTTTCAGCAAAATACATCATTAACTGAACATAAAAGAAGTGTCTCCATCCACTGTCATTGATTCAACTCCACGGTGAATTAATGTTGTAGAAAATGATAGTGTTTCCATGGTAACTACGGAGCCTCTGAACGTCCAAATGGGTCATATCTGAGGACGGTGAAAAGATGACAAACTGTATTTTACACCAATTATTTACATGTATTGATGGGATTAATGGATCAACAGGTATTAAACAGTTTCACAGTTTTAGTGTTGACATTTATTTATCTTTTTTTTTTTTCTTTTTTTTTTTTTTTTAAGATCTTGGGTTTTTGTTTTTTGCTATCTTGAAATAAGAAACCAATTTCTTGTGATACAGGTAAATTTATTGATTATCTCAATACGTTTTGCTCCCAAGATAACAACAAATTATTTCATAAGCTTGCGAAGTATGTGTTTTGTTTTCTACAGATTACACATTAACTTATTGCAAGAACATGAGCTTTACGAGGGCTGTTCAATAAGTTCATGGCCTCACCCAGAAATACTGGTTGTTATAATACAGGATGTTACATTCTTTCGTGATGGGATAGTGATGCTTGAACATCGATGGACCAAGTGCATTGCTGTAAATGGAGATTATGTTGAAAAATAAATATAAATTATCAGTCTGTGTTGTTCTGTTCTGGGTGAGGCCATGAACTTATTGAACAGCCCTCGTAGATAACAGAGGCAATTACACATATAAAACCATCTGGGCCTTATATATGTAACATATTTTGTCAGACTGGCCTAGATTCTTGCATTATATCAGGTGTTTAAAACACTTCCTAAATTCACAGAAGTCGCAATATTTCAGCCAGCGCATTTTTTTTGTTGCCATTTTAGAACAGCGATCCATTAGAGAGCTAATTTATTTATATATTCCAATAAATTATATTTAAATGATATTTTTATGGCATCTAGTAAGTTAAAATTTACAATATTTGCAGATGATACTAATTTGCTTTATTCGGGAGCAAATATGAAACAAATATTAGAAACTGTGGAAAAGGAATTGATCAAGTTAAAAAAAAATGGTTTGACGTAAGTAAGTTATCACTTAATGAAGATAAAACAAAAATTATGGTTTTTGGTGGTGCTAGGGGAAATTATGATATAAAACTGAAAATTAATGAAATTGAAATTGAAAGGGTGTATGAAACAAAATTGATGACCATAAACTCTGTTGGAAACCACAAATGGAATACATCAAACGCAAAATGTCCAAGGCTGTTGCGATTCTTTATAAAACTCGGGACTTGTTAAGCAAAAAATGTTTGCATATGTTGTATTGTTCACTTGTAATGCCATATATGTCATACTGTGTGGAAATATGGGGCAATGTGTATAAAACTAATTTAGACCCAATAATTAAACTCCAAAAAAAAGCTATTAGAGTCATAAACAAAGCTGGTTATCTCCAATCAAGTAATCCACTTTTTGTAGAATCTGGTTTACTGAAATTTTTTGATATTGTATATTTAAAAACAATGGAATTTATGTTTCGTGTTAAAAGTAAAAACCTTCCTTTTTGTATTCAGAAAATTTTTAAGTTAAGAGAAGGACATTATAATTTAAGAGAGATGTTTGTGTTTGAAAAATGTAAAGTAAGAACAAACGTTAAATATCACAGTGTTTCAGTTATTGGTGTCAAGCTATGGAACGAACTGAAGGATGAAGTGAAATTGTGTAGCTCACTGTTGAGTTTCAAAAAGAATTTAATTTGTCAAATTATGAAGGGCTATGAAAGTAATATGATTACAAAATGACTTATAACACTGAATGTAGTATAATTTGTGTTTAAGTATTTACCTGCTGCAACTTCAGGTGTGGACTAAGGATGTGAATAGGAGAAGCAGAAATAAGCCTCCAGCTTCAGCTTCTTCCTTTTTCAGTTACAAAATGTGTTAATTTTATGTTTGTTTGTTTTTTAATATGTATGTGTTTTGTTTTGTTTTTTTGTTTTTTTTAAATATGTATGTGTTTTGTTGTTTTTTTTTTTAAAATATGTATGTGTTTTGTTTTGTTGTTTTTTGTTTTTTTTTAATATGTATGTGTTTTGTATTTTGTATTTAACTGAAATAAACATTCATTCATTCATTCATAAATGTACTTGGTAAGGTTGCGTTAAAAGCTGATTTACCGTCACATGAATTAACTCTACTAATCGCTCATCGAACAGGTCGTTAGTTAATATTACTTATAACATGAGGTAAATATGCAGTATGTTACGTAACGTCATGTGATTAGACTTTATTATCCTGCCTCGTCTGTAAACGTGACCTCTGTTTGAAGTTCATTAGTGGTGAAAAGAGCAATCCAGATGATTCAACTTTTATTACTGTTTTGATCGAGAGGCCTCAAATGACTCATCTAATTACATGTTTTTATCAGATATTAATGATTTTCGCTGAATTCGTTAAGGGAATAGATGTCAGAAAGGTTTCAACACAACCACACTGGATTTCGTGCGGGACGTGGTGGCTCAGGTGCTACAGTTAATCCAATGTTATACCTATCGTTGAGAGTTCACTAATTATTCCATACAAGGCTCCGGGCTAGACAGAAAAAAACAGGCCTGACCTGTATTTGGGGGGGGGAGTCACTTCCACTGTAAAGCTGGCAAGTCTGGACAAGGTTCTCTGTAAGCCTGGCATCTCCTGGGGGAATATGGCATGCAAGGTGTGATCCAGACCTGGTCCCGTGAGTCCTGGAGCCAGGGAGCAGGTGGAAGCCCGACTGCCTGTTTGCTGGGCTGTTCCCCGAGCTCATCAGCAGCAGCTTTTTCACCATCTGGAGGAAAGTGTAGAAGCTGTTGAGCCGAATTCTACTCCCTGCCGAAAACTGCCCCCCCCTTTCCTAAATCAGCCATGAAGAGGACAATGTGCACCGAATTCATCCTGTCACAACTTTTTCTCCTTTCTGACTGTAGGGTATGAAATTAACTGTGAATTATTCAACCTCTTAACACCATCACACATCATACAGCAATTAAGTAATTAACCCTTTCATGCATGAATTATTAGAACCTTAATCAAGATTTTTCTTCCTGAGTGTTTTTATTCCTCTTTAGGCATGAAAAAAAACAAACAATGTGATTGAATTTTTTTTTTTTTTTAAATCAACCTGTTTTTCATGGAGTTACAAAAATGTCCACTCAGCTACACCATGAATTTTATTCTTGAAGCAAAGAAACATGTATTTAAAACCCAATATCATATAGTGATATGAAAACAGTGAAATGAAACCATGTTTAATGCAGCTAATCTGATGTTTTCTCACATTTTAACATATTCTAATACTAGTTATTACTCACTTCATGGAGATAATATGCAAAAAATAAATATTAACAATTGATTTCCACTCAAGAACCAATCAAGAATAGCAAAGTTACAATAATGGTATGAATTGCAGTTTATGAGATGATGCCTAAGTGTCCACTGTGTTGGTTGATATGGAACTAAAACAACAAAACCCATGAATATACAATATTAAAGCTGTAGAGTAACTGTCCACTGTAGTGACCACTATGCATGAAAGGATTAATAATATTGTAAGATATTGCAGTTATATTTTTTTATCTGTTTAACCCTCCGGTATCCCGTCCAGCAAGGCCCTTACTAAGCACCAAGTGTGCCTTTTTTGCACACTTTAAGAATAATATCAAAAAAATTTTCATACAATTTGTTTTTAATTCTTTTACACTTTTTTCTATTTCATCAACTTGAGCTGTAAATAAAAATACCAAATACTCAATAATTGTCACATTTTTTTAACCCTTTAAATGCCGTGTTTGTAATGTAAACAAACCATTTTTTTTGGATGCAAAAAACACACAAAAAATTTTTTTTTCAATATACTACATAAAAAGTGGATCACATATTATTTGATTTTTTCATCCTGGCATATAGCAATGATTAACTTCAACACTGGTTAATTTGCATTATTATTTTTGGCGCTAGGTCAAATGTTCAAAAATACGAGCATCTGTCACCAAGTGTGCGTAAAATGCACACCTATAAATCATACTATTAAATATTATATATTGATTTATTTTTCTGCTTTAATTTCATTTTATTTTTGTAAATCAAGGTCAGTCCTAATCATACATATCAAATGGAAGAAATAGTGCATTTTAGGCACACTTGGGAGACAGATGCTAGTCTTGTAATTTTGTTTTGTTTACAATGTCCCAATTTTAGTTGGTGGCCAGAATTTTAAAGATCATGCAAAAATGAACAACTTTTGAATTCTAACCTTATTTAAATTGTGAAAAATATTATGAAGTTTTTTTAAAATAAAGTGCAAAGTGTGCCTAAAAGGCGCACCTGGATACCGGAGGGTTAATATTAAAGAATGTGCAAACTGTTAGGTATATAAAACTTTCTAAAGTTAAATCTTAGATTCACAACACATAAAATATATAATAATATAAACAGGTACTGCCGAAAACTACATCCCCCGTGGCTGGGGATGCAGTTTTCGGCAGGGAGCAGAATTCGGCATCAGATATTGCCGAAAACTGCATCCCCCATCAGAATTAGCTTGTGAAGCTAAAGGAGTGAAATGACTTTAGCAGCTCACATTTGGAGCTATTCTGGTGTGACAGGGTGAATTTGGTGCACTTTGTCCTCTTTATGGCTGACTTAGGAAGGGGGAGCTGTTTTCGGCAGCTGCTGGCGATGCAGTTTTCGGCAGGGAGTAGAATTTGGCACAACAGAAGCAGCTCGCCTCATAGTAGGATGTCGGTGTTCACAGCCTTTCAGACAGGATACTTCTTTAATGCAGACTGAGTATTAACCAATAAATAGAGCTCACAGAACCAGTGTAAGATTATGTTCACAATGCAGGTTTTTAGCCGGAGGGTTAGGGTATGAGAAATCTCCCATAATTCTGTTTGAATCATCGGCAAGATGGAAGTAAATACAGCAAAAAAGTGCAGCAGTGTGATGAAAGAAACACACAAATGTACGTATTTTCTTCGTAAACAACTTAATC
Organism: Sphaeramia orbicularis; assembly: GCF_902148855.1. Taxonomy (NCBI): domain Eukaryota; kingdom Metazoa; phylum Chordata; class Actinopteri; order Kurtiformes; family Apogonidae; genus Sphaeramia; species Sphaeramia orbicularis. The sequence goes on from NC_043969.1 coordinate 37,282,872, forward strand.
ACTTGATTGACCATTTAATGCAGTGTTTTTCAACCTTGGGGTCGGGACCTCACGTGGGGTCGTCTGAAATTTCTCGTAATTGATAAAAAAAAAAACAACTTACGAATAAAAAACACATGGTGAGTTGACAGAGACAATCCCAATCCATAAAAGACATGACAAACTGTGAAGCTGAAACTGAAGCACTGTGGTTCTGTTTATCTGTCAAATGTTCATTGTGGTCGGTTTCAGATGCTGCAGCTCTTTCATAATTCATAGTTTGAGTTCTTGTTTGTTCAGTATTAATTGTCAGTTTTGTAAATCCAAGCTGGACTGACTGTACATATCCTGACCAAGGAAAATCAAATTCTTACTTTGTGCAGTAATCTACACCTGGCTTTTCTGCCTCCATCCATAATAATATACATTATACAGACTAAATGTCGTCTAAAATTAATATTTATTTGCAACATAGTATAGCAAACTATTACATGCTCAAAAACAAATTAATTTTAGCAAAAACAAAAAAAAGTCTCCATTTTGAATGTTTGGGGTCGCCAGAAATGTGATGTTAAAATGTGGTCAAGAGCCAAAAAAAGTTGGGAACCACTTGTTTAATACATGTGTTATAGACCGAATCTCTGCGGTTTGTGGTTGATAGCCACAAAAAGTGAATTCTTTCACAAAGTAAAGTAAATACAGCAAAAAAGTGCAGCAGTGTGACGAAAAAAACACACAAATGTACGGATTTTCTTTGTAAACAACTTAATCACTTGATTGACCGTTTAATGCAGTGTTTTTCAACCTAGGGGTCGGGACCTCACGTGGGGTCGTCTGAAATTTCTAGTAATTGATAAAAAAAAAAACCCTTACAAATAAAAAATACATGGTGAGTTGACAGAGACAATCCCAATCCATAAAAGACATGACAAACTGTGAAGCTGAAACTGAAGCACTGTGGTTCTGTTTATCTGTCAAATGTTCATTGTGGTCGGTTTCAGATGCTGCAGCTCTTTCATAATTCATAGTTTGAGTTCTTGTTTGTTCAGTATTAATTGTCAGTTTTGTAAATCCAAGCTGGACTGACTGTACATATCCTGACCAAAGAAAATCAAATTCTTACTTTGTGCAGTAATCTACACCTGGCTTTTCTGCCTCCATCCATAATAATATACATTATATAGACTAAATGTCGTCTAAAATTAATATTTATTTGCAACATAGTATAGCAAACTATTACATGCTCAAAAACAAATTAATTTTAGCAAAAACAAAAAAAAGTCTCCGTTTTGAATGTTTGGGGTCGCCAGAAATGTGATGTTAAAATGTGGTCAAGAGCCAAAAAAAGTTGGGAACCACTTGTTTAATACATGTGTTATAGACCGAGTCTCTGCGGTTTGTGGTTGATAGCCACAAAAAGTGAATTCTTTCACAAAGTAAAGTAAATACAGCAAAAAAGTGCAGCAGTGTGACGAAAAAAACACACAAATGTACGGATTTTCTTTGTAAACAACTTAATCACTTGATTGACCGTTTAATGCAGTGTTTTTCAACCTAGGGGTCGGGACCTCACGTGGGGTCGTCTGAAATTTCTAGTAATTGATAAAAAAAAAAAACCCTTACAAATAAAAAATACATGGTGAGTTGACAGAGACAATCCCAATCCATAAAAGACATGACAAACTGTGAAGCTGAAACTGAAGCACTGTGGTTCTGTTTATCTGTCAAATGTTCATTGTGGTCGGTTTCAGATGCTGCAGCTCTTTCATAATTCATAGTTTGAGTTCTTGTTTGTTCAGTATTAATTGTCAGTTTTGTAAATCCAAGCTGGACTGACTGTACATATCCTGACCAAGGAAAATCAAATTCTCACTTTGTGCAGTAATCTACACCAGGCTTTTCTGCCTCCGTCCAGAATAATATACATTATATAGACTAAATGTCATCTAAAATTAACGTTTATTTGCAGCATAGTATAGCAAACTATTACATGATCAAAAACAAATTAATTTTAGCAACAACAACAAAAAAAAAAAGTCTCCGTTTTGAATGTTTGGGGTCAAGAGCCAAAAAAAAGTTGGGAATCACTTGTTTAATACATGTGTTATAGACCTCATTTCTGCGGTTTGTGGTTGATAGCCACAAAAAGTGAATTCTTTCACAAACAAAATTGTCGTATCTGTTTATACCGGCATCGATGACTGATGATGATTTAACAGGTTTCAAAGTGTTGTCTCATTTCATAGGGGAATGTTTCAACCCTTACCCCTTTGTAACGGTGCCAAGTCCAAGGGCCAAGGGGTGAATTGGGATTTGGACCATAAGCCACTGTTGCCTGTAGTGTAAATGTAACCTAATGGTGCTGATCAGTACTGCAGGGTGCCTTTTATGCCAGTTTGGAGTCACGTACTGTCGGTCGGTACTTGTTGAAGTGATGACATGTGGATGTGGAAGTTGTGGTCAGCATGTGACCTACTGTTTTTGCAAAATCATTTCATCTCAGTTTTCATTCTCTGTTAAATGGACATAATACAGTGAATGAAAACATAACACATCTGCCTTTTTGCATTTAAATTTTATACTTAAATTTTTATACTTTAAGAATGTGTATTTCTACCTGCCTTTCTTTTGCACAGATGTGTTGCATATTGCTGCTGTAAACTGTTAAATTTCCCCATAGTGGGATCAATAAAGTCTGATCTTACTAGGGATGCACCGATACCACTTTTTTCCAGACCGAGTACAAGTACTTATATTTGAGTACTTGCCGATACCGAGTACCGATACGAGTACTTAATAATCCCATTCCAGTTCTTAGTTCCTTTTGTAAATGTGTTTTATTGTCGTTGTCATTAGTCTGACTGGAACAAAGTGCTGCTACTGACATTTAATGTGTTTGAATGAGTGTTTCTCAATTAATCCACCAGGGGGAGCTGCTCTGAATTAACCATACTGGACAAATACCACGAAGAAGAGTAAAGTTTTTTTTTTTTTTGTTTTTGGTTTTTTTTTTATTTTGAGAAGAAAGTCAGTAATAACACACATGGAGACGACAGAGGTAACATTAATGTGATACTAATATTGCAGCGTTTTCACTGGTAAGGTTTAAAAGTTTAGCTTCAGCAGGTAGACAAAAAGAGAAATGAGCGACAAGTTTCGTTTTCACTTCCGCTGGCGGCGGTCTGCACTGCTCCGTACTCCCGGTGGTATTCTCTGTCTCCATCAACACCTGGAAAAAGGATGGAATGTACACAGAGGACGGAGAGAATGCTGCGTCCGTATCTGTCTGTGTCTTTAACGTTACTTGCAGTCAGCGTTACTTTTATCACCGTCGCTTATTTTGAAAAATCTCCACATTCCCCACACATTATTCCTCCTCCTCGTACCTGCTGCACTGAACTGTGAATGTCACACGGCCATAAGTGGTATCGGTGCATTTGTATCGGATTACTTTTACGAGTACGAGTACACACACTGAGTATCGGAGCCGATGCCTGATACTGGTATCGGTATCGGAGCATCCCTAGATCTTACCTTACCTTACCTTATATTATATCATCTTAGATTTGTTTTTTTCTATTTTGTACTTCTTCATTTACTTAGATTACATCGGGAGGGTCAAACATATGGTCCGTGATCCAAAAACAGCCCTCTAATAGGTCCAATTCAGCACGAGGGATGAATTTGTGAAAAATTACACAATTAAGGATGTGAAAGTCATTTTAGGTTGGGGGGGGGGGGGGGGGGGGGTCACATGCAGACCAGTGTGATCTCAAGTGGGTCAGACCAGTACAATCCTAATTTCATTGTACAAACTAGAGCTGCACAATTTATCGTTTGAGCATCATCATTGCAATGTATGTGTTCGCAATAGTCACATCGCAGGTCCTGGAATGCAGGAGGTAAATGAACTCAATGTGTTCTTTTTCAACCTGGGTACCTGACACACACTGCGCACAGCGATCCATCAGTCACAATCGTTCTTAATCAGTTTGTTGAAGCAGACCACGCCCCCTGCACATAGAGTGAGTCGCTGGTAACAATATTGAAAAATGAGCAACGAACAAGAGAAAATTACTGAAAATGAAGACTTAGCGCCAAAAAAGAAAAGCAACGTCACTTATCTGGAATGAGTTCAGCTACAAGGATCATCACGAGAGATAACAACTATTTTTATTTTTTTGTGTTAGCAGAACCAATAGGGTCTTTTAGTCTTTAAGTCTGCATTGGTATTTATTGATTATTTATTGTTGATTGTTTAAATGCATTTATTCATAGTTGCTTTCAATGATTTTGTATTTGTGCACTGATTTATTTATGTTTGTCACATTGCACTTTAGATGTGGGCTGATGTCTGTGGTAAGCTGCAAATGCATGGACCGTATGGGATAAATAAAGTTTTCTGAAACTGAATCTAATTTGTTTGACCATTTACGTCGGCACCACACAGCTATTATATCCTCCTGAGTATTTTTTCATATCGAAATATATATCGCAGGGTTTAAACAAATCGAATATGGTGCAGCCCTAGTACACACAATGACAATATAGGCTAGGCTAGGCTAGGCTAGGCTATTCTATTCCCACTAAAAATGATACCAATGTAATACACAGCAGCTCAGATGCATAAGTTGAGGAGTTCCTGTTGAACATCCCACAGAATAGAACATACCCTTTTTCAGAATAACTTTTTTATTTATTTATTTTTATCATTTTTTTTTCCACTTCAGAGTGACTTTTCTATTTTTTTTTTAAATTAATTTTATTTTTTTACGATTATTTTTTTTTTCCACTTCAAAGTGACTTTTTTTTTTTAATACTTAATTTTATTTTTTTTTTTTTACGATTTTTGGGTTTTTTTTCCACTTCAGTGACTTTTCTATTTTTTTTTTTATTAATTAATTGTATTTTTTTACAATACTTTTTTTTTCCACTTCAGAGTGACTTTTCAATTTTTTAATTTTTTTAAATTAATTAATTTTTTTTATAATTATTATTTTTCTTTTTCCCCACTTCAGTTACTTTTCTACTTTTTAAATTAATGTATTTTTTTATGATTATTAGTATTTTTTTGTTTTTCTTCCCTCTTCAGAGTGACTTTTCTATTTTTAATTTTTTAATTTAATTTTAATTATTAATTTATTTTACTTTTTTTAATTTTATTTTTTTATGATTTTTTTTTTCCCCACTTCAAAGTGACTTTTCTATTTTTCATTTTATTATATTTTTTTTATTAATTCATTTTATTTATTTATTTATTTTTTATTGTTATTATTATTATTATTATTCCCCCCCCCCACTTCAGAGTGCCTTTAACAGGTGTAACCGTCCTCCACCTGAACTGTCCTCTATGCCTATGGAGCAAATGAAAGATTTTTATGACAGCAATATATATATATACAAGTGTCATTTACTATGATTGCATAACGTGGCTTAATGCCACTCCTGGTCCTCTACTCCACATTTTCCTCTATCTCTCCACTATAACCTGGGGAAGAGAAAAAAAAAAAAAAACGGAACGAGACAAATGAGTTTTCGGATTGCACCAGCAGAGAGGAGGCTCAACCATATGGTCGCTCTTCAGGGAATAAAAAAATAGATAGAGTTCACGATCTCTCTCATATCGTGACAACAGATGCAATCTGAGTGGTCTGTTTCGCTGACTCACATGTTTAGGCCACCCACGTCTGAGAGCACCGAGCTAAAAATCACACAGTGTTTCCACGACAACCATAATTTATACCCTCCAAACAACTTTTTCTTTCATCTCTCGCATTAAAAAAAAAAAAAAAATGTAAATAGAGCAGAGCTTATGGACTCGGATCGACATAAATGCTCATCTTTTGTTATGCTTTAGCAAAAACGCATAACTCAGGCTTACCACTCTGGCAAGTCTTCATTACAGATGTTGAACTGAAAGGCAAAAACAGCCCCAATTCTACATAAATCACTCTTAGACAAGTGGAAAAGTGTTTTGTGAAGGGCTAAAACTCCATTCTTGAATTTTATCTGACTTCCTACTGTGATTTCCTATTTCAGGTCAAACACGGCTTCCTACTTCTTGATCAATCCGGAGCATTTCATGTGTCAGAGCCAAGATATCACTTAAGAGAAAGTCAAGACCTTTAAGCGTATGAATGGGAGGAAATGGCTGGAGCGTTTACCCACCATGCCACTCATTCAATAATAACAGCCCGGCTCTGCTTTCGTGCTCTCAGGTTGAATGCCGCAGGTTGTTTTCTTTGCATGGATTTGATTTGGCTCCGCGATTTGAAAGTGACCATTTTAAAAAGCCGTGGAAAGTTTTCAGATCTCTCGCTCTTCTCTTCTCCCGCTTACACACCCCCCCTCCCCCTCTCCACAGTGAAAACAGGGCCCGATCTGGCCCCGGCCCCGGCCCCCTGGCTTGTTGGGACAGCTGCTCAGATGATCTGAGCTCTCTGCAGGTTCCATGATTCATTTTCTGAGTCAACACCACGAACGTGAGCTTCAACTTCAATGTGATTCACAGGCAGATTTATGCATTTTGATGATTACTCCATTTTTTTTTTTAATGTTTGTCTCATAAGAAAATCATAAACAAGAAGCAAAACACAGAATATTTTGTCCTAAATTACTGAACTGTAATAAAGAGAGACAAAAATCAAGCATGTGAGTTCTGTTACCTCCATGTTTATGTTTTTTACTGGTCTTATTGGTTTTAATGGAAAACAAGGTGATGCAGATGCTTTTGCACAGACAGCAATTATTGTATTATTATTTACTGTTGATGACATATTGTGATTATTCAATCATTTTTTCACCTTATCTTTATTTCTTGACTAACATGTTATGGGATACTTTTACATCTTTTCATTAGTATCGTTAGAAATGGGAACTGATAAGAATGTAATGATTCTGATTCCATTATCAATTTTGCTTATTGATCCAATTCCACAAATAATAACAACAAATGATGCCAGGACCGGTTCGGGGGTGGGGGTCACACCATACAACCGTACAAAGTGAAAGTGCCATCTTTTTGAATGAAATATAGCCATACTTTGGAGCATTTCTGCCTCAACGCCATGTTGGCTACGTTCTAAACCAAAACACTGAAGTGTATGTGTGATGTCATCATGCACGTGCGATGAAGGCAGAATGGATAAGCAGAATTGTTAAGCAGGCAGGCAAATGATTCCAAGGAAATGAGCTACTGGGAACCAGTTCTCAAAAAGAACCGGTTCTCAATTCCCATCCCTATGTGCAAGCCCGGATTAACCATATGGGCCACTGGGCAATTGCCCAGGGGCCCGCGACCTCTGAAGGGCCCTGGGTAGCTCGGGCATAACGAAAATATCTGGTTATCTTTTGCTTATAAATGAAAGTGTCCGCTGCCCGGAGCCATTGCACTGCACAGAAACCCTGCTCCTGCTGTCTGTGACCATGAGCTGAGACCCTCTCCTCATTGGTCAGTCCAAAAAGCGAATCAGCGGTGATGCAAATCAACGTGCATGCACTGAGCGGGATGTGAGATGGCAAGAACTACGTGACATACACAAATCAAAACATTGCAAACATGCAGAAGCAGCTAAGTGGGAGTGCCAAACAAAAATTCAAAACGAAAATTAACCACCTTGTGGTGGCTCCATGAAAATGTTGAGATATGTTTATTGTTGAGAGAAAGCAGATTTCAAGATGTTTACATTGCACTTACTTTAACTCTCTTGTTGAATTCTGAGGTGACAAGGGGATTTCTGTTTAAAATTCATATCTGATTCTATCAGATTGTTTGGGTTTTGTCTGTGGGCTTTTTCTGAAGATTCAATACATTTGTGTTGGCAAAAAGTGTTCTTAAAAAAATACTGGATACTTTGGAAACAGTTTCTTATTTATTTTTGGTGAAAATGGAGGACACATCCCTCTCTTTCTAGTGTAGTGGATCAATTTTAGATTATACTGATGCTAATGTGTTTTGTTTTCATATCATCATATGCAAGTGAGCGGCCTTGACAAGAGTCTATAGTGGTGCACTTGTAGTTCTACGAGCATTTACACATTTGTACATCAAAATGCATTTGATGATAGTTAGATATTGAAGTATGGGGTATAGTTACATATATTCCTGGAACTTATTCTGTATTTTGCCAGATTATAGGGATCCTGGGGTTGTCATGATGGGGCCCTTGAATATTGTTGCCCAGGGTACAATGAAGTGTTAATCTGGCCCTGCCTATGTGTGTTGCATTCTTTCCATTTTGTGTCTTCTCCAGTTCACGACTGTCTTTAATGGATTTTAACCCATAAAGACCCAGTGCTACTTTTGTGGCAAATGAATCTTTCTCTCTATTTAACCTTTTTAAGTGATTTATCACCATTTGTTGCAATATTACCTTCTTTATTTTGTTTTTTGTCAGTGTAAATCATGTATTTTCCTATATTTAATTCACTGATCATGTAGATGTTCATTAAAGCTCAGAATCAGAAAAAAAATGATGAAAAAGTGACTTCTTCAGCGACAATATCAATAACTGAACGTATAAATTAGTGTCTCCATCCACTGTTATTGATCCAACTCTGTGGGTTTTACTGGTGAATCGATGTTGTAGAAGATGACGGTGTTTCCACGGTAACTACAGAGCCTCTGAAAGTCCAAATAGGTCGTATCTGATGACCATGAAAAGACGACAAACTGCATTTTACACCATTTATTTACATGTACTGATAGGATTAATGGATCAACAGGTATTAAATATCTTAGATCAATAGATGATTTCAATCGACAGTAGATGTTTGGGTCTATTAGAAAACATGCAGTTACTTACGTCTTTAACCTCCTAAGACCCAGGAAATGTCAGCAAAGTACCAGCTTTTTTTGTTTTTTTATTAAATAAGTGCCAGTATTGGAAACATCATGATGCAACAGTTTTTTCAGATGCAGTTTTTAAAATTTTTAGGGAATGTCCTTTGTGGTGGACAGTTTTCTTTTTTTTTTTTTTTGTATAAAGTTGTGAAACTCTTGTCCACAAATGTGGACAGAAAACTCATAGCTGGGTCTTAGGTTAAGGCTTTTATTCATCTCCATCAACAGGTAAATTATCACTAATTGCAGTGGCATAAACATAACCTGAGGTGTATTCTGATTTCCTAGTGGTCTGTCACTTTCCTCTACTGGTAAAGAGGTGAAGTCCCGCCCCTTTCTGGCTGTGACTCATGGGATTTTAGCTCAGGAAAAAAAATAGTCAACGATAACAAACAAGTAATTTTTTTAAAATCTGTGAATTTTGCCATCATTTAGACATATGAGGTCTGCCAGTTTTAAAGACACTTTTACAGATTTAGAAAGTTGCAGTTTATTGCAAAACTGTTAAGAGTACAATACAGTAGAATATATTTTATTGTCTCAGTGGGGAAATGTAGTAGTGTTGCATACATGCTGCACATTCAATACCATGACTAAGGCTCAAAAATAGGAACTGACAATGAATAGATACAAAATGAATACAAAGCTGTCAATAAATACGACTAAACCATAATGGACAAGACCTTTTTTACTCAGACCCTGTTTATCAGACTGTGAAAATAGGTAAATATATAGATTACACACCTGAAAATGGCAGAGGTGACGTGGTGGCTTCCTTTCCGGAGTCTGTTCAGAGCTGTTGAAGACGTCTCTGTGATGAGGTAAAATGTCAGGGCAGCGCCGATATTTTACTTTGCCGATGTGAGATGCAGTCCACTCAGCCGTTTCACCGTAACTTCACAACAAACTGCAACTTTTTTGACCTGTAAAATGATCTCTTAATTGAAAAAAACATGTCAAAGCAGTGGAAAAAAAACCCCAAAAGGCCCCCAAAAAATGGTCTCTTGACATTTTTTTCTTGTTAGGTCCAAATATTTACAAATTATTGATTATTTAAATTCCTGTCAAACATTATTTCTGTATTTATTTGCATTTTGCTGAAGAGGGAGATAAATATATATTATTATTTTATAGAGAAAGGGTGGGATTTAATAAGTTGCACTTCTTCCCACCCCTTTTCAGGCATGTAAATGAAACTATTGTGCTGTTCTTCTTTCTAAGATCGCCTTGATTGTTGATTTTTGTATTATTATACATGCTTTACTTGTGCACATCAATCAATCATATTCTGTCTCTGCTTTTTCTTTGTGGCATCTGCACTTCCTTTAGTGACTATAATTAAAAGCTCTTAGTGAAGCCTGAAGGCAATGCGCTGCGGCTTGTTACACTGACTAACCAATAAAACATGTAAATACGCTCCAGGTAACCTTGCTAATCTATCTTAACCTGTACTTAAGCGAGTCTGGCTAAAACCATAACACCGATAATGAGCCAATCAGTCAAATATAGTCATATGTATGTTATTAGGACATGTATTTGTTTGGCTTCTTTGTATGGATAGTACATATTCTTTCACTGGAGCGTTTCTTCATATGGGTGCTTCTATGAAAATGGGTTTATTTTGGTACCTGGCACTTTTCCAGCTTTTTAGACCCAATAATAAAAGACAAATTTAGACATATTTCCTCCCAGGATGTACCTAATGATGACCTCAGATAAATGCAAAAAAAATTATACTCTTGCTCTGAGCCATCCCAAAATTAATGAATTTTTAATTAAGTATTGGGGCCAAAAATAGGAACAAAATTGGGACAGGAAAAGCTACCTAGGTGTCAGTGCATTTGATCTGAAAACATGGCTGTAAATGGTCTTATATACCGCTAAAAATAAAGATACTGTGTTAAATTTGAGGATCCGAGTGTTTTTTTTTAATCCAGACATGTGGGCTATTCATGAATCTCAGTCTCATTCTAGGTTTCACGCGTAATCCATCGTGTCCACTCGTGTTACATGCAGAACCTGCCCAGTTAAATGCACATAAATCATGAGTGATTTGGCATCAGCGGCCATTTTTGTGAAACACTCTCCCTTGCATAATTAGTTCAATTCCCAAAACATACCTGTGAGAGAAAAAAAGAGACATTCGAAAAATGAGTAGCGCGTAATTTTTGCGTCCTTTTTACCGTGTTACATGCGGATTTTTGTATAAAAATAACAGAAAAATGTGTTATATCTGAAAATTAGTTTCTCTTTTATCTCAATTACATGTGGCAGCTGTGGCTTTATTGGTAGAGCTGGTCGTCCAATGACCGAAGAGTTGACGGTTTGAAATCCTGGCTCTGATTGTCCATGTGTTGAAGTGTCCTTGAGCAAGACACTGAACCTCAAATTGCTCCAAGGAGGACTTTGAAGCTTTGGGCACTATGAAGGTGGACAAAATGCGCTATATAAATGCAGTCCATCAGTAAATATTTATTTTTAAAATAGACCCAAAGTGGTTCCAAACTTGCTTCATAACATTAGTCTACATCACAGGTGTCAAACATGCGGCCCGGGGGCCAAATCCAGCCTGCCAAAGGTTCCAGTCCGGCCCGCGGGATGAATCTGTGAAATGCAAAAATTACACTGAAGATATTAACGATCAATGGTGTCAGATTCATTTTAATTCAGGTTCCACGTACAGACACATACAGTCTGATGAGATTTCAAGTGGGTCAGAACCAGTAAAATATTATCATAATAACCTAGAAATAATGACAACCCCAAATTCTCTCTTTGTGGTTTTTGGAGTAAAAAAGTAAAATTACATCAAAATGTTTCCATTACCAAACTACACTTGTACAAAAAATGTGAATAACCTGAACAAATATGAACAAACAGAAACGTCTTAAGAAAAGTAAATGCAATTTTACCAATGTTCTGCCTGTTACTAAATGTTTTGTTCGATTGTAATGCACACGTGTAAATGATAAACTGATAAACTGAGGCAGAATATTGTTAAAATTGCATTTGTTTTTCTTCAGACAATTCAAGTTGTTCATGTTATTCAGATTTTTAACCCTTAATAGGTAACCTGGGGTCCCAGCAGACCCCACGTTTTTAATTTTTTATGTCTTCTATGTTTTTATTTGAAGCTCGTGTGTGTTACTTCATTTACCCTCCTAGTATAGGGATCTGAAAAGTAAAATGGAACCAAAAAATTAACTCGTAGAATAATATAGGCAATACAGACATTTTGGGGTCGCCCGTGACCCCAGGTTACCTTTAACATATATTGATTTATTGTTTTTCCATTTCAGGTATTTCAGAATATGATCAATAATTGATATTATAAATTTCTAATAACGCTAACCTTCAGTGCTTTAATCTTTTTTGAGTAATTTTAACATCGTGTGAGGCCATGGCTAAGAGGAAAACTCTAAGTGATGAAGATATTAGGATAGAGCTTGCAGATTTAGAAGTAGAATCTGAATCAGATGATGACCATTTATCGATTGATAGTGTTTATGACGTCAGTTTTCCTTCTGTGAAGACTGTTTGTGAGCGCCTATTCGTACTACCCAATTGTGTAGTTAGTTTAGTTTTTAGTTATAGTTTAGTTTTTAGAGAAACTTTATTGAAACTGTATTGCAAATGTGTTATAGCAATGTAGTGTGTTTATTTGTAACATGTGAAACTTTTTGAAATTTTCTGTTAACTTTAGTGAAGGAAATACTTCACGCAGTAAAGGAGAATTTATTTGGAAAATAAAGCACAATTTTGTTATATTTTTTTCGTTTCATTGCTATCCTTTCATACTATAAGCAATAAAGTATTGTAACTGACTAAAAAATAACATTTTTAGATGTTTTTATCACCGTAGCTGTGGGGGGCACCATGGTTACCTATTAAGGGTTAAGGAAACTCTGTAGATGTAAACCTGATCAGAATAGAATTTTACTTTTTTTACTGTTATTATTTTACCGGTCTGGCCCACTGGAGATCATATTGGGCTGAATTTGGCCCTTGAACTGAAATGAGTTTGACACCCCTGGTCTACATATTGTTTGAATTTTTAGCCCCCCTGTCCTGTTTTTAAGTCCCAATTTCATAGAAGCACCCATATATAATTGTTCAGTTTGACTTCTATAGAAAGAATGCAATGACTGCACCCTGTAGTGTGAGAACGCGCACTCCTTTTATTATTATTATTTTTTCTTTCTCTTTGACACGGGGCATTACTAAGAAAGCACCCAGTCACACCCATATGATGAAGGAACGGGCACATGTTTCTGTGTGGCTGATCTGGATCGCTCTGGTTCTGCTCCTCACCCCGGACTGAATTAGCATCACGTCTTTCAGCCGGTACCTCCCTTACCAGTCTGGCGTGGAGAGTGTGTGGGCCGGGGATGGATTAATGATGTCAGGCCAGCAGTTTTGTCACACAGCCACTCCCAGTCTGCTATAAAGCCACTAATCACCCATCTACCTTCTTCAGACTGCTCCGAGTTCCCTACTCATGCTAAATATTATTGTTGTGAGTTGTAGGTTTTGTGACTCATACTTTCCATTTACATCTTACTCATTCAGCCGCTACAATGGGAGGGAGTGGCTTTCTGCTGACACATTGGCATACACACACACACACACACACACATTCCCACACACTTCAACTGCACATAATTTTTGCTCCGAAGCCCAGCTGCGTGAAAAACGTCTAAGTTTAGCCTCAGAACAGAAACGTTGCTAAATGTTAGCGCTCCCTGTAATGTTTCAGTGAAATGTTAAATCTGATAAGAAAACTCCTGGATGCAAGACGCAAACAGGCAGCAGCTGGACACACATGGCTAATGCGGTAGCTAAACATGATCAAACAATGCATGAGAGGTGGAAAGCCTGTGAAAAGCGGTTTTAACAAGTAAGATCTGTTCAAGTGTTCAATCGATCAACAATTCCGACAAATCCCTGCAGAAAAAAACAGCACATTATGGTACAACGCAGCAGTAATAATCACACTAAGCTGCTACTTTTTTTTTTTTTTGTTTTTTTTTTGTTTAGCCTTTTCTGCTACTGTGGCTACGTTTCGCTGTGTGTACGTACGCCGCTGTGATCCTTCGTCACTGGCTAAGCTTTCTTGGTGCGAGTGTGCGTTTGGGATCACACTGTGGGGAGTCAGCATACAGGCCCACTTCACGTGGTTCGGAAGGTGAAGGGCTATTAGGGGAAAGGTGAGTACGGGACTGCTGCTCTTGGTTATTCAGTAACTGGGGCTGTCTTCTTCCCTTCTCAGGCCTCTGGGGCTGTTTCTGTGCAGCGCCCCCCCCCCCCCCCCCCCCCCCGACACACACACACACACCGACCACCACCATGTTTAGCACCTGTAGCATATACACATCCTTGCATATTTGCACAACAACAGTAATAATATTTGCACTCAGTGGCTTACCACCAAGACAGTATTTTGTATCTTGCATCTTTTTGCACCTTGATACCTTACTCTTTGCACAGACTACTCGCTTTATTTTATTTTACCTATTTATTTTTGCTTGCATACTGTACAGTTTATATTCTGTATTACCCCGCCCACCGAAGGGGAGGCAAGGGGTATTGTTTTTGGCACAGTTTGTTTGTTTGTTAACACTTTAGCAGCAAAACTAGGGGTTGAATTCACACAAAATTGGGTTTATAGATTGCCAGTGACCCAGAAAAGATGTCATTACATTTTGGGAAAAGTAGGTCAAAGTTGAAATTTTTTTTTTGAATTTTTATCTTTTTTTTCCCCCATTTACTTATAAAGGGAAAAAACTTAAAAGGTCTGTAGCAGTAAAAGTATTGGTTGAATTCACACCAAATTGGGTTTATAGATTGCCAGTGACCCAGAAAAGATGTCATTACATTTTGGGAAAAGTAGGTCAAAGTTTACATTTTTTAGGAATTTTTATAATTTTTTTCCCCCGTTTACTTATAATGGGTGAAATTTCAAATGTCTGTAGCAGCAAAAGTATTGGTTGAATTCATACCAAATTGGGTTTATAGATTGCCATTGACCCAGAATAGATCTGATTACATTTTGGGAACAGTAGATCAAAGTTTAAATTTTAATGAATTAAAAAAAAAAAAAAAAAAAAAAATCCCATTTACTTATAATGGGCAAAATTTCAAATATCTATAGAGGCAAAACTATTGGTTAAATTCATACCAAATTGGGTTTATAGATTTCCAGTGACCCAGAATAGATCTGATTGCATTTTGGGAGCAGTAGATCAAAGTTTAAATTTTTTATGAATTTAAAAAAAAATGTTAAAAAATCCCATTTACTTGTGATGGGCAAAATTTCAAATATCTATAGAGGCAAAACCATTGGTTGAATTCATACCAAATTGGGTTTATAGATTGCCAGTGGCCCAGAAAAGATGTCATTACATTTTGGGAAAAGTAGGTCAAAGTTTACATTTTTTAGGAATTTTTATAATTTTTTTTCCCCTGTTTACTTATAATGGGTGAAATTTCAAATGTGTGCAGCAGCAAAAGTATTGGTTGAATTCATACCAAATTGGGTTTATAGATTGTCAGTGACCCAGAATAGATCTGATTACATTTTGGGAAAAGTAGGTCAAAGTTGAAATTTTTTAGGAATTTTTATAATTTTTTTCCCCCGTTTACTTAAAAAGGGAAAAAATTTAAAAGGTCTGTAGCAGTAAAAGTATTGGTTGAATTCATACCAAATTGGGTTTATAGATTGCCATTGACCCAGAATAGATCTGATTACATTTTGGGAACAGTAGATCAAAGTTTAAATTTTTTATGAATTTAAATTAAAAAAAAAAAAAAAAAAATCCCATTTACTTATAATGGGCAAAATTTCAAATATCTATAGAGTAAAACTATTGGTTGAATTCATACCAAATTGGGTTTATAGATTGCCAGTGACCCAGAAAAGATGTCATTACATTTTGGGAAAAGTAGGTCAAAGTTCAAATTTTTTATGAATTTTTTTTACATCTTTTTTTTCTCCCATTTACCTATAATGGGTGAAATTTCAAAATGTCTATCAATTTTGTTTCAATTTACTTCAAAATTGCCACATATACAGAGGCAATTGATACACTGACATCAGCACACATAGACACGATGACATCAGCTGGATCGATGCCAAAATAAGCAACAATACATGTGAGGTGCGTGGTTTGTTGTGCCTGCCACCACTTGTTTCCTTTTAGTTTAAATTGTTTTAATTGTACAGTTTATTTTTTTTTAGTTCCTTTTAGTTTAAATTGTTTTAATTGTACAGTTTATTTTTTTTTAGTTCCTTTTAGTTTAAATTGTTTTAATTGTACAGTTTATTTTTTTTTAGTTCCTTATAATTTAGTTGAATTGTTTACGTTAGTCATATGAAAGGAATTCGCTAAGTAAGACTTTCATTGGTCAGTGCTGCTGTGCATATGACAATAAACTTCTTGACTCTTGAATCTGTGGTTTCCAGCTGTCAAAGAAACATTAGCTCAGATCAGCTCTCTTTACTTTCCTAATATTAGTTTTTCATGCAAAGAGAAAATGGTTTTAACACCAAATAGATACGTATTTGGGATGTGAAATATTGTAAATTTGCCTGGTATAATTTCATCAAGCAAGCACATTAGTGGAAAGTAGCAAAATAAATAACATTATATTATACAGCATTCTCGGTCTGATTTTTCCATGAGAATCTTTTGGCTCTTCCTCTGATCCTCCACTGCTACAACAGTGTGTAACAACAAATGCCATTAGCTTAGAAATCTATCTACAGTTATAAAAGCTTTAAAAACCAAACCAGAAATGTGTCTTATAAAACTATGGAGGCATGTTTTTCACAAAAGAACATAGGAAACACTTTATCTTATAACAATAAAATATCTTATAATTATGGCATCAGATCCATGTAATTCTAAAAGGTATAGACTGTGAATATACGCTATGAATAGTTAAGCCTGTTGGTAAATACGAAATATGACATGTGACATTGAATCTGCTGAAAAAAAATGAGACTATTTCTGTAAAAATATTAATACAAAATAAAAAAGAAGCAAAAATCTAATAAACATTGACCTACGAAAATCAGATCCATACCACATATGACCATTATTCTATTTTTTCTGTCTTCCATGTCATGTGACTCAGTGACTTGACAAAAAGCTGTATTGTGTCACTAGAGTCATGACTAAAGGTTTTGGCAGTGACACCAGTTTTGTTTTCACCATCTTTGCTGCTTCACTTCAGTTTTTCTTCCATGTGTTTCTGAGCAATAATGAGCATTTTCCAAGACTATTAGAAGCAAATAAATCACATTTATGTAAAAAGTCAATTTGTGTCACAACCAAAACTTTTGGCCATGGCTGTTTATACACTGGACATGTTTTTACTGGATTGTGGTGCTCTTTCTATTTAATATTAACATAAAAAAAAAATCAGTGTTTGGGAGGGGAAAAAAATACGCTTTTCCGTTGTATTTAGCAATGTAGTGATATACAAAAAATCTGGCAAGAAGGGAAATAATGCATCCAAAACATTTTACAAATTCAAGTACCATTAGTCCCTTAGGCCTAAGTTTTATACCCAGATAATTTGAAGATGAAAAGGAATCTTTGTAGATTTTAGCATATTACTGGTAAAAAGAGTAAGAGCCCTCTTATAGGGAAACATCAGAAGATCAAGAGTAAGAAGAACTCTCCCTTTAGAGAAAATGACCTTTACAATAACAGGGTTCCTACAGGTTTCTGCAAGTTAAATTTAAGACTTAAGCCTACTTTTTGTAACAGTCCCCAAATGTTTTTTTCTCTATATTCAACCCATCTTAAGTGTTTTATCACCACTTATTGTAATATTATCCTTTTTATTTTTAGTTTTTTCAGTACAAATCATGTATTTTCCTACATTTAATTCATTGACCATGTAGATGTTCATAAAAGCTCAGAGTAAATTCAAAGGCTATTATATCAGAAACAGAGAAAAAGTGACTTTTTCAGCAAAGATCAACAGTGTGTCCATCCACTGTTGTTTATCAAACTTCATGGGTTTTACTGGTGAATAAATGTTGTAGAAGAAGATGGTGTTTCCACGTTCACTACGGAGTCTCTGAACGTCCAAGTGGGTCATATATGATGACCATGAAAAGATGACAAACTGTATTTTACACCAGTTATTTACATGGATTGATAGGATTGGTGGATCAACAGGTATTAAACAGTTTAGATCAGTAGATGGTCTTGGTTGTCAGTGACTGTATGGGTCCTCATGGGTTAAATTTGCACTTCCCCATGTTTACTTTTGTGAGCCGTCTCTTAAAGTTCCCAAATTCAGCTCATGTGCACATGTGTTTAGCTGAATGTTCCATGATCATTTCTCACCAGGGGGTGTAAAGTTAAAGTTAAAGTTAAAACTGGTTCCTAATTTCAATATAAATTGTCGGGTCGGAACGGGTGGAACTGAGTAGACTGGCGTTACTTTCTTTGCAGTTTGGACATTTAACCGACACATTTAAACACAGTAGAGCCAACAAGTTGATGGCAACATAACTTAAGACCTACCATATTAAACTGAATACCTTTTAAAGGTCTTAAATGTAGATTTGTAAATTCAAGACTTTCAAACCTGTAAACCCTGAACCATTAAATCACTGACAGAAAATTCCAGTTCTTTGAAACTGGAGCCTTTTTTGGTTCTTCTGAACAACCCCAATTTTTTAAAAAATATTAATTTCCATGTCTGAGTTTCAATTTCGCATCATATTTGATACATCGGGTCTCAATGCTCAAATATTATTATTTTTGAACAAATAAAAACATAATATAACACAAACATGTCTAAAAAATTGGTAATTCCTTTTCAAAATTGTCAAAGTTCTTCCTCCTTCCTCATTAAAGACAGTCTTGTAGCGTCACTGGAAAGGCCTCTGGTGAACGAATATCTCCCCCCTGGTGGATTATCTGTGTATTGCATGTATCTAACTGTATACATCAGGTTTTTCAAGAAAAAAAATATCACACTGATCAAGTAGAGGGCTTCAAAACTCATGTATCAAATATGATACGTTAGGCGTTATAGGGTTAAAATTTTTTAAGACCCTGTGAGAACCCTGAATAAAATATCAACAACATGTCTTCCCATCAGATCTGAGACATCTTCATTTAATACAGAACAGGAACAGACTTGACACATGTGATAGAAGTGTTGGAGGGGGTTGGGGGGGGCTTGTTTTGATGTGTGTTCAATACATGTTACTGTGTTTTCTTTGTTATGTTGTGAAAACAATAGAGAATGCTGGTTTAAAAAAAAAAAAAAAAAATCTGTGCTATTCTGTGTCAGGTGATCGTATCATTATTAATAATTACAGGCTTAGCTTTACTCATAGCTGTGTAATTATGTAATTATTGTCTTGTAATCATGAGATAGTGTCGTTTTTCTTTCCTGAACACAAAATGCGTTGTCTGTTTTGTTTGCGATGTCATTTTAAAAGTTTTTTTTTTTATTGAGTAAAGTGCTGGAGATAAAAGGCTCTTCACTATGAATGACTTGTAGCCTCTTTTCTATACATTCCAGTGTCATAACACGGCCATAACTCCAGCCCATGGTCGTGTTTGTTTACTGTCCCTGAGCAGGGGCACATGAAAGTGGGGTGACCAGGTCTGTGGCCTTGACCCCGGTGACAAGAACAAACCCTGTCCCTGTAGTGGCTGCCTGTCTTTGCATTCCCTGCTACACAACACACACACACACACACACACACATATACACACAGCTCGGCCCTGTTCTTTCGCCTCAGGATGAGAGTCACGGGACTGTGCTTTGAAGAAGCGCACAACATGGCGGCACTCAGGCCAATGAGAGCAGAGACAGTGCTCTCTGTGTGAGTAATGATTGACAACATGTTGGATTACTCACACAGGCATTAGTCATGGTGAATTTGTTACATGTTCTTGTTCTCTACTCTGCATTCTGTGTAAATAGGTCTGTGTCTCAGAGGTTCATGGACATAGTTTTGTGTTGGTGATCTGAAAACAAAAGCATAAAAAAATTCATCAGGTTGAATACTCATTTAAAAAAAAAACCCATCTAATTAACAGGGTTCCTACAGGTTTCTACAAGTTAGATTTAACCCTTGTGTGGTGTTCAGATTTTTGTTATCCAGCCAGTGTTCGTGGTTGCGGCGATTCTGCTGCATTTGTGGGTTTTTAATTCAACATAATCAAACAATTTTATGTTAAAATACTCAACAGATGTTTACTTCATCCCAATTTCAAGCAACATAAAAAGCATATGTTTAATATTTGCCTTTTGCCTTTGCTAGATCACATTTATGAATTAGAGTCCTACTCGTTTTTAGTTTGTTTTTTTAATAAAATGTAATACGATCAAGATATGAGAGGAAAAAATTCATTAAAAAAAATTCTACCCACCATTTTTCGTTTAATAAAAAATGACCTTAACGCCATACAAGGGTTAAGACGTTTAAAGACGATTTAGAATAGATTTTAATGCCTATTTCACAGCCATACGAGCAAAAATCTGTGACTCCTAGTATTTATGAAAATGTATTTATTTACTCCAACGCCTTGATTCCCACCGTTACGAGTCATTTCTCATCAGGGGCTGCAAAGTTAGCGATAATTTGTTCCTAATTTCAATAGAAGTTGTCAGGTTGGAACAGGTGGAGCTGAGTCGACTAACGTTACTTTCTTTGCAGCGTGGACATTTAACAGACACATTTAAACACAATCGTTTACAGCAATATAACTTAAGACTTTTTAAGACTCTGAACTAAATAACATCTTTAATTGTATTTGACTTTGTTGACGTATGAAGCTTTAGAACAGATTTCGTGTCGGTGCAGGAAAAAAAAACAGGAAGACTTTTTTTTTTTTTTGTGTGTGTGTGTTGTTATGGGTGACTAAAATCCAAAAACAACACAGGCCAGATCTGGTCATTAGTGACACAATTCTGAAATGACTGAATGCTTGTGTGCGGCCCAGGACTCTGTACAAAGTGTTCATACCAGCAAAAGCAAACATGTTTCTGCTGGGAGGAAAAGCTTACACAATGAAGTATCACAGCCACACGCAATACTGTACAAGCATTCTGGGGCACCATCGGGGGGTCCAACCTTTTCCAACAGCGCCAGGGCAAAGCGGCTTCACCATTGGCTAATGTTTGGCCGGAGAGAGCCAGTCATCTCCGCGCTCCTCTCCTCATCCCACAACTAACCAAACACGGTGCTGTTAGCGTCTCTGATATGCTTTGTTTATCAGGCCACCTGGACATGCATCTGGTCAGCCAGGGAGTATGTATGCCTGTCAATAGCAGCGCCAGATGGACGTGCATTAATAACTGCGTGTTATGTGTCAAAATCACGAGCGGCGAAACACTCCTGACTCTTGAGACAGGTTTGAAGTATCTAAAAAAAAAAAAAAAAAAAAGGGTACAGAGGGAATGAAATGCTGATTAGGGTGACGGGACAGTAGAGAATCAGAAAGGAAAATTAATTACAGCGCGCTCATGTTTCAGGTCAGTAGTTCAGTGTCCTCCTTCCTGTGCTAATAGACAAATTACATAATAGCCTCCAAAGAGAGAAAGGTTTGACATAAAGTAACCTCTCACCAATAACAAAGGTGATGTAGAGAAATAATTATGAGCCGTATTGATACATGGCAGGAGATACTGCAGCTCCATAATAAGAGAGACGACCATGCCCTGTGCTAGTTCACAAAGCGTGGTGAGTGTCTTACATAACTAATGTCTTTATTCTACTGGGTTTAATAGTGGATATTAATGGAGGGGAGGGATAAGTGGTTTGATTCAGACCAAGAACTTAGCCGAGAGGAAGAAATCCAGGAACAAAACATGCTGCAAACTAGTGACTAAGGCCACGTTAAAGACTTAATAAATTAAATTTCCGGAGGTAAACACATGTCCACTCGCAGGAGGTTTTGCCGTGTTTCAGTGGTTAACAAGGGTCCGGGCGGTGATGTAACTGTCCACAATCTGCAAGTATAGCACAGTGTGAAATGAAGGGCCTAATCAAAACAGATAACACATTAACACTGCGCAAGTACAAGTGTTCTTATTTTGTGATTTACTGGGACAAAGTCCGTTATTTTGTCACTGATTTCCTAACCGCTTCCGATGGGACAGCGTCTTATCTTTGAGAGAAGATTAAACTAGAAAGCACTTGTTCCAGCCGTAGTATGACTAGAAAATGTACATAACAGCAGTTGTTTATGCCTTTTAACATTCGGAGCCCTTCTCAAGTAATTTACATTCAGTTAGATTTTAGCAACTTCTTTGCTCCTGATTTACAATATGGTAAAATATGCTTATCTGTGTATATATCACCAGCACATTGGAACTATATTAGTCAATGTAAAGCATTTAATAGGATTTTAACTGCTTTTCCCTGAATGATCTATAAATAAATGCATAATGATAGTATAAGAGGAAGCTGTACATACATAATTTTCATAAGCTTTGCCAAGATGCTGCATATGTATCTTAAAGGAGTGATATTTTGCTTTTTGTTTTTTTTTTTAAAATGGAATTATGCATTTTCAAACATTTCCCTGTGGTCTACATAAACTGTAAGTGCTCTGCTTGAGTCTGAATTCTTCATTAATTCAACTCCACAGGTCCATCTTCAACCCTATTTCTGAGTAATGACACTTGAAAGGTCGTTTTGAGCGCTGGCCCTTTAAATGCACATAAGCCACTTCAGGCCCCGCCCCCTCCAGGTTGTTGGCTGTGCTGCTCTGTCCCGTTCAACCAACAACTGAACATTTTTGGTAATCAGCTCAAAGTTTGGACATATTTTCAGTTTTTACTACAACCACTGCTGCTGATAAACAATTATGTCATACTCTGAGAAATGTTTGTTGGAAGTCTTGACCATATATGTGCAAATGTCGTGACGTAGCTAGTTATAGATGTAACAAATAAAGCAAGAATTAAAACAGGTTGTAGAAATCCACTCGATTTAAAGATAGCTTTGCATCACTTAAAGGGTTCATATTCAAACTTTTTGAACTATTAGAGTCCAAATACACAAATAAATGAAGCAACAACTAATAAAAGTGGGTTTAGCAAAATATGACCCCTTTAATATGAAGTATTACCAAAAATATGTTTTACTGAGCCGTAGAGAAATAAGTCTAAGAAAGGCCATTACAGCGACATGCTTAAAAACTATCTTCCTGAATAAGTGAGTCAGGTTTCTAAGAATAATCATCTATCATGTTATTTCGTGTTGTTCACTTTTTCCATTTTAGTTTCAGAAAATGCAGGACTTTAATCACTCAAGCCATTAAATTGCATTCACTGTATCCACATCGGCAATACTCTAAATTGTTCATAAATACTAGTTACTTTTTTAAATATAAACATTTATATTTATATATACAATTATTAGTGTGTGCTGAATGTCTTTTTTTTTTTGGTTTTACCATTGTCAGCAGATACATGAATACATTTCACTGTGCGTCGTACTATGTATAACTGTGCATGTGACAAATAAACCTTATCTTATCTTGTGTTTCAGTTCACGTAAAGTGACTTTTTCTTATCTAAATTCATCACACTAGGACTTCGTTTTAAAGACAGAACATAACACTAAAACGCAATCACTACATTGTGACACAAGGCCCTCGTGCCTCATGTCAAAGTCGTTGCCAAATTGTACTTCAAAAAAAAAAAAAAAAAGATGATGATTCATGCTCGAGCGTTGGAGCGAAACATGACAAATCGAAGCAAGGACATGGAGGACGAGGAAGTGTGCAGTTAAGATGTGGAGATTCTTTCAATAGAGAAGAGTGAAGTTGTCAATTGTGGATCAACTTTTATCACCAGCCACGAGAGCAGGAGGGAACAAAAAAAAAAAGAAAAAGAAAAAGGTTGGTATTATCCTTTAACCCAGATTCCTGCTGGTCTCATGCTTCAGCGGGCAAAAGGCAGGGGAGCGCTGTCATCTGGAGCGGATGATGGGATGAATGTTTGCCACCCTGCTCAGCGCTACCTGTCTGTTAATGGCGACTCCATCACCTCTTACATCTGCTGGCTCATTAATAGAGCAGGAAACAGCTCCGCACACCCACATTTACACAAGCCAGTAGCCAGTGAAGGATGCGTGAACAGTAGGTTATCTGACAGCGCTCCTCAAACATCATTCCATTTTCTGCAGTGGGCTGAAAACACTGAAGAATCTTGGTTGTATCTGACCTCGGAGCCAAATGGGAAGAGGAAGAAGAAGATGAGGAAGGTGAGGAATAATAATAATAATAATAGTAATCATAATGAGGAGGAGAAGGAAGAGGAGGATTAGAAGAAGATGATGATGAGGAAGAAGAATGATAATAAGAATAATTATAATAATGATGAGGAGGAGAAGGTGAAGAAGAAAAGGAGAAAAAGAAAAGGAAGAAGGAAAATAACAAGAATAATACAGGGTGGGGAAGCAAAATTTACAATGAACATTTAGTTGTTTTTTCTCAGCAGGCACTACGTCAATTGTTTTGAAACCAAACATATATAATATCATAATCATACCTAACACTATTATCCATACCTTTTCAGAAACTTTTGCCCATATGAGTAATCAGGAAAGCAAACGTCAAAGAGTGTGTGATTTGCTGAATGCACTCGTCACACCAAAGGAGATTTCAAAAATAGTTGGAGTGTCCATAAAGACTGTTTATAATGGAAAGAAGAGAATGACTATGAGCAAAACTATTAGGAGAAAGTCTGGAAGATACTATTAAAGAAGAATGGGAGAAGTTGTCACCCGAATGTTTGAGGAACACTTGCGCAAGTTTCAGGAAGCGTGTGAAGGCAGTTATTGAGAAAGAAGGACACATAGAATAAAAACATTTTCTATTATGTAAATTTTCTTGTGACAAATAAATTCTCATGACTTTCAATAAACTAATTGGTCATACAGTGTCTTTCAATCCCTGCCTCAAAATTTTGTAAATTTTGCTTCCCCACCCTGTATCAAGAAGAGGAGGAAAAAGAACAGCAAGAACAAGATGGAAAAGAGGAAAAGAAAATGAAAAGACAATGAGGAGGAAGAAGAAGAAGACGAAGAAAAGAAGAGGAGGAAGAAGAGGAGGAAGAAGAAAAATAAGATTAATCATAAAAAGAATAAGAAGAGGAGGAAGAAGAGAGGGGGAGAAAGAGGAGGAAGAGGAAAAGGAGGAGGAAGAAAAAGGGGAGAGGGATGACGAGGAAGAGGAGGAAGAAGAAAAAGAATAATAAGACAACAAAGAAGAAAAAGAAGAAAGATGAAGAAGAAAAATGAGAATAATAAGACAAAGAAAAAGAAAAGAAGAGGAAGAAGAAAAATAAGAAGAACAAGAAGAGGAGGAAGAAGAGAAGGGGGAGGAGGAGGAGGGGGACGAGGAAGAGGAGGAGGAAGAAGAGGAGGAAGAGGATGACGAGAAGGAGGAGGAGGAGGAGAAGGAGGAGGGCCGTCTTATTTAAAGGACTGGAGAGCAGCGTCCAGATGCTGAACTTTGTGGTATTCCATTTATTCCCAGTACTCCGTGTCCTGGCCAGTGATATCTGAGTAACATCCGGTAAAGCTGGGGAAATCCTGGGCCTCAGCGCTGGCAGGGCTGCCAAGACCAGGCCCGCTGCCATAAACCTTGATGTCAGATAGCAGAAATTAAATGCTGCATTCGGGTGCACAGGCCACAGCAACAGATCTGATCAACGTTCACTTATCTTTACTGTTTCATTTGTGATTTATTGAGGGGTTCGGCTGTGGAGGCCGGCGTTGGATTCCAGTGATATGATTTTTTTTTATTTGCCATCATATCAAATGGAATGGTGTGTACTTTAGAGTCTATGGTATATTACAGTGGAAACGGTACAGTGTGTCCGGAACAGTATGATAGTATTACAACAAACTGGGTTATGAAATGGGCAGTACTGTTTTTATTGATAGCATTTTGAGATTGAGTTCTTCTGTGATTTCAGTTTTGGTTTCAACAGATGTGTTCTAGCTCTGTGAATTTACCAAATAAAAGCAGAAATAAAAACTAGAAAGCCCAGTGTATTGTGGTGTTTTTTACGTCTTAGCCAGCCTGGTAGACATTGTTTGAACAGTCCAATGAGATGGCAAGACAGATTTTCCGTTTTACCCTCAAACAGTCGAGAAATTAAATATAATGTTTGCTCTCTGAAGCTTTAGAGGTCTCTCCCATGAACAAATTGAATGTTCCCAACTGCTTATGTGGGGGGAAACAAAAAAGAAAAAAAAAAAAAAAGAAGACGAGCTTTTTCAGGTCAGTGTATCGCTTTGTTTTATGTGCAGTATTTTCAATAAAAGGCACTGTTTTGTACAATTATTGCCCGCAAAGTGTTGTTGAAAACAGAGGGAGACACTGTATGTACTGTACAGAGTGAAAAACAAGCAGACCGCCTGCAGTAAATGGATCATATACATATAATGTTCTTTCCTCCTGGCACATACGAGGCTCTATATACAGATGTGCTCTCTCCGAAGTCAGTGACCCACATCCCACATGTTCCGCAAAGAACCCCACCTTAACGGCCACATTTATATACATTTATGTTATTACGCTGTACAAATTACACAGTTCTTTAAATAACAAGATGTCCGACTCTGCCGTTCGCCCTCGTGGTGCGTCTGTTTTTGCGTTTTTTTTTTCTCAGGACAGTAAGGTCTGAACCTGCTGAGGTGATCTGGGTACCAGGTTCTCCGGGTCCTTGTAGCCATTAGTCGGGCTACTCAGCGCCGAGTACACCTCCCCGTAAGCTCGGCACACCAGCTCCGTGGACTGACGGAAAATCTGCTCCCTGCACAAAAACATGAAATTTTACATATTACAAAATAACCCAGAAATTAAAAAAAACAAAACAAAAACAAAAAGCTAATCTAACAGCAGCTCTGGTTGAAATCAGAACTCTGCAGTCATTACTCACTGAAGCTGAAATAAGTCAGCCATGAGTAAGAATTTGTCCTAATTACTTTTTTTGTCCGCTGATCATTGTGTGCCCCCACTGTGTCAAAACAATGAGTGGCAGTATGTGGTGCACACTGCCATCTATGGATACACATAACTGCACTGGTACACACGGATCAGCTGGATCACAGCGTGGACTGACTAAACCCCACTGGGGCATTCGAGGTTCTCCCTCTGTTTCCGAGAGGCTTAGTGCTGCCGGTGGTGGGAGGTCATGTGACCGTGGGCTTTGGGGTCCTCTTCCAAGAAAATCTGATGTTATCTGACTAAAATCCCAGTGTATATTTACACACATTTCCACAAGTGTTGCAGTGTTTCCTCCAGCTTATGGAAGCTGTAGGCACATGTCTGAGGGGTCTGGGGGTTCTTCATGTACGATATTGTCAATTTTTCAATAATAATATATAACACCGCATGATTTTTTATCATAATCACATATATGAGGACAAAAAGAAATGATGACTTATAAACCTACAGATTATTTTGAATCTGTATGTTCATAAGCACAAAAAAGTTAGACATTCTCTGTATTTAACAACTTAAGATAAGATATGACCTTATTATTGATCCCACCGTGGGGAAATTAAGGGTATGTTTGTGTACTTCCAATACTTTTTATT
Source organism: Sphaeramia orbicularis (assembly GCF_902148855.1). NCBI lineage: Eukaryota > Metazoa > Chordata > Actinopteri > Kurtiformes > Apogonidae > Sphaeramia > Sphaeramia orbicularis. Next base: position 37,310,297 of record NC_043969.1, read on the forward strand.
CTCAAATAAGGGAACTTTTCATCCCTGGGTTTACATTGTAGAAAACATACACAATTTTTGAAAAAAATACTGATCAGTCTCCATGACATGTGTTTTCAGGTTAAAAAACGCAATTCTACTCAGGTTAAGTAGCTTCAACTGATATTATTAGGATTATTATAATCATCTAAAGATGTCCAAATTAACACATTAATGCAGATTAATCAATCATCATGATTACTCTGATTAACAATGTTATTGCAAAATGTTATTGCAATTAACCCATCTGCAGCACAGAATGACTTTGAACACCTGCCAACGCATTTGGGGCAGTTTGTCCAAGTAGAGTTAGCAATGTGCATGAACAAATGGGCAGTTGATGTAGTAGTGACAGGCAGCAGAACCAACCCATAAAGATGGAAGACACTAAACAGCACGTTGGCCCTCTGGATGGAAATATGAGGACAAAAAACCCAAGACGGAACAGTTGGTTCAATTTGTTTTGTTGAAACTGTTGAAGGTGTTCAATAAAACACATTAAGTGTATATATATTTCCTTCTTTCTTGAGTCTGTTTGCTCATGCAAAATGAAACATAATTAATATCAATTAAAAATTAATGATATTTAATTGTGATTAATCAAAATTAATCTCCAGCAACCTTGTGATTAATCTGATTAAAAATGTTAATTGTTTGACAGTGCTACTATTATCACTGATGGTAAATGCAGCCCATATATTGTATGGTCTACATGACATTACAGTTCCGATTAGTGTTAGCGAATTTCCTTGTTAATGTGAAAATAAATAAATCACAAAAATAGTTTTTTGTCCAACACAAAATGAACATTACAGTAAATGGGAGTTATGTCAATTTCTATAGTTGTCATTGTGTCAATAAATGGTTATAATTATCATATAATATTTGTTTATAATAAATATAAATAGCTTTTAATGCATTTAAATGCATTTTAATTAAATACATTTCCTAATGACAGTATTTGTTTTCTATCTTAATACACTTTAGAGTATTTGTACACATAAGTAATCAGTTTCAGTATTTTGATTCATGTATCCATGAATATTTCAGAAAAAAAAAAAACAAACAAACTTGTGAAAGATGTCACCTGGAGACCAACTATGACCATCAGATCAGTTCATTTTTTATGCTCTCCACATTGATTTTATATTCATTTCTTTACACTGTATTTTATTTTAACAGCACTTATCTACTATTGAAAACAGAATGATATACTACTGATAATCTTTCCATAGATGGACTGATTCTCCTCATTGCAACTACAATGAATGCCCACTTGAGTGTAAATAACAGTTTACCCCATGCGCTTATGATGATTTCTTCCATTTCTGCAGAAAATAACCTTTCGATATATCATCCTACACTTGGCAAAGTCACGAGGCTCATCTCTAACGTACTTTGACTTAATAACTTCCCTCGCCAACATTAAATTGTTCAAATGCCAACAATTTGAAATAAATTTGTTGCTCAAAATGGTCTGAATGCCACATCTAAGCCTTATAACGGGAGGGAAAAAACAATTTCATACCCCCTCATCATGTTTCTAATAATCTTTTAATGCAAAAGGGGCAAAAAAAAAAATCACATGCAATATGTGTCTTATTCTGTGTCTTTATATTATCCACTGGTTAGTGTGAGTAACATTAAGGCGAGTATTTCACGCAAGTGATGAATGACATCTGTTTGAATACAGACAATGGAAACATGTCAGTGTTAGTTCTACTGGACCTCAGTGCTGCGTTTGATACAGTCGATCACATATTACTTAAATGACTGGAGAACTGAGTAGGTCTGTCTGGCCCTGTGCTAAACTGGTTCAAGACATACTAAGAGAACAGGAAGTACTTTGTGTCATTAGGTAATTTTACATCTGAGCAGACAAGAATTACATGTGGGATTCCCCAAGGCTCTATCCTTGGGCCTCTTCTGTTTAACATCCACATGCTCCCACTGGCGCAAGTTATAAAGAACAACAATATTAGTTACCATAGCTATGCAGATGACACACATCTATATCACAATGTCACCTGGAGACCAAGGCCCTGTACAGGCTCTGGGTAAATGCATTGAGGAGATTAATGACTGGATGTGCCACAACTTTCTTCAGCTGAACAAAAACAAAACTGAGGTAACTGTCTTTGGAGCCAAAGAGAAACGACTGCAGGTCACCACAGATCTTCAGTCTATAGACCTAAAAACCGCCAACCAGGCCAGAAATCTGGGTGTAGTGATGGACTCAGACCTAAATTTTGAAAAAACACATCAAAGCAGTCACAAAATCAGCCAACTATCACCTTAAGAACATCTCAAGGATAAAAGATCTTATGTCTCAGCAGGACCTGGAAAAACTAGTCCATGCATTCATCTTCGGTCGGCTTGATTACTGCAACAGTGTCTTCACAGGTCTACCTAAAAAATCCATTAGACAACTGCAGCTCATTCAGAACACTGCTGCTAGAGTCCTCACTAAGACCAGAAAAGTGGACCACATTAGTCCAACTCTGAGGTCCTTACACTGGCTGCCTGTCCGTCAGAGGATAGACTTTAAAGTTCTGTTGCCGGTCTATAAAGCTCTGAATGGTTTAGGATCAAAATACATCAGTGACCTCCTGACCTAGTATGAACCCACCAGACCCCTCAGGTCATCTGGATCCGGTCTGTTGTCAGTTCCCAGAGTCAGAACCAGACACAGAGAAGCTGCGTTCAGTTTCTCCCAGAAAACCTCAGATCAGCTGAAACACTCAGTTTATTTAAATCCAGGTTAAAGACCCACCTGTGTTTTTATTCTTTTAAGCTTAAAGGTTTTATCTATTTTATCTGTTTTATCTATTTACCTAATTTTGTTTTGATTTGTTTGTTTTTCTTACACCTATACTTTTTATTGCTTCTGCTGTAATGATTTTAGTGTTTTATGTAAAGCATTTTGAATTGTCTTGTACATGAAATGTGCTGGATAAATAAACCTGCCTTGCCTTGCCATTGAGAAGAACTTGGAGGATTCAACAGTCTGACTGAAGATCCCAGTGAGACGACTCGAGGACACAGAGGGAGCGCCTCGCTTGTATCCCACTCAGACCCTTGAGATCCATATATTTAATTGGTCCACAGAGAACAGAGCCATAGTGCTGTGTATCACACCCTACTCTTCACCAAACGCACCAAATGAAATGTGAAAGGAAGGGGAGTCTAAAAGTACATTCCCATTATTTGTGTGTTTTCAGAGTGGCGGTGGGTGTTTTGGTGCATTTGTACGAGTGGCATAGGAGCAGATATGAGGGACTGTATGTGTGCGTGCGAGAGAAAACGGCAGTGAGGAAGATAAAGAGGAGGAATGATTTCAGGGAACGAGTGTGTCTGAGAAATGGACCAGAAGCTAATTAATGGCGTCCTGCACATCAGTCCTCCCGTGTCCATTAATAGAGAACATTAACCTGATGTACAGAGTGCTCCTCAAGCCTGCTGCACTTCCCAGTAAACGTGACTCACAGAAAAAGCTATCCAATGTAGCAGCTGGATTGAGCTAAAAGCATGTGCGTTTTCTGATCAGTAAGACAAATACAGGCCGTTCTGGTGACTGCTCTCTGAATGAATGTGTCGTTGGCTCCGGCAATTTAGCGTCCAAACTCCCTGCGCAATTAGTCGAGTGTTTTGTTTGGTGTACAGTACTGATTGTTTTACATTTGGAAGATAATGAATGTTGAACAGCTGCTATTTTTAGTCAATACATATGCTCTTTGCTCTATTGCGTGGGTGTCAAACATACAGCCTGCGGGACAAAACTGTCCCGCCAAACAGTCAAGTCCGGCCCATGGGATGAATTTATGAAATGCAAAAATTTATACTTATGCCCCTTTTCCACTGCATGGTACCAGCTCGACTTGACTCAACTCTACATGGTTTGGTATAGTGCGTCGCTTTTTCCACTGCAACTGGTATCACCTTGGCGCAAATGAGATGGGTGTTTACATTTGCAAACTATCCTTTCACAAAAAATGTGAATAACCTGAACAAACTGAAATTTGTGCAAGTGCAATTTGAATGTTAATAAATATTTTGTGCTTTTGTAGATCCATTGTGCTCTATAAATTGTAATGCTCATGTGCAAATGATAAGCTGAGGCACAATATTGTTAAAATTGCACTTATTTTTTTTTTTTAAATAATAATAGTTTGTTCATGGTTCATATTATTCACATTTTTTTAAAGGATAGCTTGTAGATGCATTTTCATGGCATAATTTTCCTTTTTTTTTTTTACTCAAAAACATAGTGAAAAGTTAGGATTCATCATTATTTTTATAGTATGTTATTATTTTACTAGTCCATCCCACTTCAGATTATACTGGGCTGAATGTGGCCCCTGTTTGACACCCCAGGCCTATTTCATGTGAAAAATATGCAACTTAGAGCCTGCATCTATGCTATGTTTTCTTACAACGGTGAGACCTAATATCTGATTATGGACAGGAACTTACTTGATGGCTGCACTGAGCAGGAAGTTCAGCTGCGGCATCACGAGAGTGTCAGGTGATGATAAGTACCTATCAAACTGGACCTGTTTGTGTAGGAGAGATAACAGCAGGAGATGAGTCAAAGATTTCAGCTTTGTTTTAAATTTCTTTTAAGAGAAAGTGCGTCATTTCCAGACAAATAAAACAATCCCTACCCATCTGAATCTGCTCTTACCTGGCTGTGCTGAATGACGACTCCCATGTGATCGTAAACTAGAGGCACGTGGCCTGTTGTGGTTTTAGCACAGGTCACTGATTCCTGAACTTTATCAATCAATTTAAAGTGTCCCATCTTTATGGAAATCTTCTGTGAGGTGCTGCTGTTGCTGAACGTTCACATTTTTACCGAGTCTTCCACTGCAAAAACACTCTTTTTTGCATTTTTTGCGGTTTTGCATTTATTTTTATATAATTTCCATCATATTTCTTTGGTGTTTTATTCTTCTTGCATCTGTTTCATGAGTTTCACCTTGTTGTGTCTCTTATGCTGTTTTTGTCTTGTTACCTTTTCATGTTATTTTTGTCTTCATGCATCTTTTATGTCAGTTTTGGCTTTTTGTTTTATGTGGACAAAAGCTTTGGGACACATTAAATTCAGGCTGGAATACAGAATGATAATCACAAATATCATGATATAATTTATATTGCAATAAACATTTTTAGTTCATCTTTAGGGTTAATTTGGATTACACTGTCACCTAAAGTGCTTACAAAATGCTTCAGAGTTTGATGGAGATTGATTTTTAAAAATCTTTATAAGGGCTAGAAATGTTCTACCTCTAAATTAAGGGGCATGTTCTGATCCTAAATAACTCTTTTAAAACCACAAGTAACCGTCTGGTTTCTGCAAGTCTCACTCAGAAAACCTGCATTTAAACTAAAGTAAAATACTGACTTGACATTTATCATGATAATTACTGACAAAGGACATGAACATTTTATCATGACAATCTTTCAAATCAGCAGTAATGGGAATTCCTGTATGCTGCCGGTGAGATGTGTCCTGATATTTTTGTCCATATTACGTACATTTTTACATCTACAGCCTGACCTCCGCATTTCACCATATCTACAAACTATTCCTCTATTTTAACAAGGAAACTGAATTCAAATATCAAATTACTGTTGAATTTTTGATCCGATAATTCCAACTCCATGACCCAGTTCCTCCTTAATACAGTATAAGGGCAGGGGGGTACATCACAAACCAGGATTAAGAGAGAAAAGAGAAAAACAAACAAACAAACAAAATAAACAAAAAAAAAAAACAGGATTAAGGGGGTAGTCGGGCTGGGCGATATGGCCTAAAAATAAAAAAATCTGTTTCTTTAAAGAAAAACTATTTTCGATTTGATTTTCAATCCCCTACTTAAAAGAACATAAGTGCAGACTGCAAATATATTGAAAAAACATTAACTATATTGTTTTCAGTTTAAGTACATTGAGACAGACCTTAAAAAAAAAAGCAAAGGCAGTCATTGGTTTCAACAAAGTGACCCCATGCACTCTCATATTTTGTAGCGAGGATTTGCCTGTTCCGTATCTGATGCCGCAAATCCAAACCAGTTCCAAACAACTGAAGTCGTAGAACTGTTCTTGGGAGTAAGCTGCTCTCTACCGCTGACTGTCTCTGCCATGTTGTGGACATCGAATTTAATACTTTTTAATGCCATTTAAGGCCTTAATTTCCACAAAATCTATTTAATGACCTTTAATGCTTTTTAATGACCCACATAAACCCTGTTAAACCACTTTTTTTCAACTGTCCTTTTTCCACTAATTTCTTGAAGCCCCTCAGTTTGTGTGCTGCATGTAAACCTTATACTTGCAGGGAAAGCCCTTATATATTATATAATCCTGAAACTGGTTAAAGCACTAAAGCCTTGGACTCGTTGACCTTAAAAGATTTAAGAGTAAGCCTTCTTAACTATTTGAGTCTGTTTTCATTTGTTCTTTACTTTAAGTGTTTTTTTTTTTTTTTGCAGTCAGAGCTACTTGTTCCTTTCTGATGTGATAACTTTAAGAATATTACCTTGCACTTCGACACAGTGGGTAGTTTGTTACCAACTCTCCTTCTTTGGCTGCAGCAGCTGTGATGCTTTTAGCCTGAATATTCCTAACATGTGTTTAGATAGCTTCTGTTTCTTGTGAGAAACATGCACCCACAACTACAATTGGAAGACTAGGTTTGTTGAGCCAGGGAACAAGTTACGGAAATATTGGAAATTTAGTAATGGCAGAACATTTGTGTTGCTCCAAATCCTGCTTGCACAGGAGAAGACACAGTCACTAGTATTAAAATAAAATGATTTGACAGGAAAATGAAAAAGAAAAAAAAAAAAAGGAAAAAATGGGATGTTAATGGTAATCAAAGAAATCCTTAAACCTGTATAATCTTATGAAGGTTGGACAAAATAATGGAAACACCTTCACCTCAAGATGATAATGCCCCAATCCATACAGCTAGAATTGTTCAAGAATGGCATGAGGAACATTCTAATGAAGTTGAGCATCTCGTATGGCCGGCACAGTCCCCAGACCTCAACATTTATGGTCAACAGCATTTATGGTCAGTTTTAGAGATTCAAGTAAGACGTTGATTCCCACCGCCATCGTCTCTAAAAGAGTTGGAGGGTATTCTAACTGAAGAATGGCTTAAAATTCCTTTGGAAACAATTCACAAGTTGTATGACTCAATACCTCGGAGAATTGAGGCTGTAATTGCCGCAAAAGGCGGACTTACACCATATTAAATTATATTTTGTTGATTTTTTGAGGTGTTTCCATTATTTTGTCCAACCCCTGTACTTATTTAGGCTTATTTTAACTTTTTTGCCTAATTTGTCCTGAACCTTTCTGTATTTTATTTGTCTAAAGGTTGAACCTAGATGCTCTAACTGTTGTGGTCTGTTTTTTGTTTATTTTATTTGTTCTGTATACTGTAAACTTTGTATATAAAAATAAAGTATTGGAAAAAAAAAAGAAAAAAAAACAAAACAAAAACACGCTGACTACAATAATTAGACATGACTGGAGGACAGGAGGAAGGGAAGGTCTCACAAGCAATATTAAGAATTAAAGACATAATGTGAGAGCAGGTACTGACAGGCATCCAATCAGACGCTCTAGTGGATGATGATGCCCCCCACATACATGCACGCACACGCATGCACACACACACACAATATTATCCAAGGGTTTTCAGTCTTTAATTGGGATCAGCTGATCAATGGATTTAATAATCCAATCATCATAATTACTCTGAAACCTAGAATAACCTAAATTTGATTAGGTATATGATATTCATGTGTTCCTCAAGTTTACAACTTTTCCTCGCTTCAGACCAGGAATATGTGGCCTGTGTGAACAACACTGGTTTTGTCCTCGTTAATAATACTCTTGTATAGGTCTCTATTACCTAAAGTAATACATTATATGGACAAAAGTATTGGGACACATTGGATTCAGGTGTTTGTTTTCTAACAGGGGTCTGGGATACAAAAACAATGACGCTGATGTTTATAAACTACATGGACGAAAGTATTGGGACACATCATGCCTACAGCTTGTAAGATATCCTATTCATGCAGATTTGACGTATAAACATTAATATTTCCCTCAAACTTAATGGGAGATTTTTCTTTCTAAGTGAGATGTGAAGAAAGTAGCAAGGTTATAATAGTTTTTCATTTTTCATTATAGTTACTTTTATTTAGTTTTGACTTTTTTTCTCTAATTCAGTTCGTTTAATTAGTTGTTAGAGCAGGTTAGCTAGTTTTTATTAGTTTTCGTTATTTTCTAAATGCTTAGTTTTAGTATTAATTTTAGTTTTGTCGTATCTTTTCTCTTCTTCTCCGACTTATTTAAATAAATCCCAGACAGGACTCTGCTGCTTTCTCCCAACTTTAGTCTCCATGTTTCCAGGTAGAGTGGGGACCAAAAGACGACTGTAAACGACAAGTGACGGACCGTGAAGTACCGTATGGTGCCGCTAGCTACAATTGCTAGAGTGAAATAAATCGCTTTCATATCAATCCAACGTTGACAAAGATGAAAACGAAGGGAATTCTATCCATAATTTTTATATGTTTTAGTTAGTTTTGTAAGCACACAATACAGTTTCAGTTAGTTATCATTTTTTCTCTTAATTACAGTTTTTATTTATTTCAGTTAAAGAAAATGCTTTTTTCAATTTTTCGTCATTTTGTTAGTTTTCGTTAACGATAATAACCTTGGAAAGTAGCTGGTTAATTGTGGTAAAAAATTATTATTAACAGTCAGAGCATGAAAAATACTTAAGAAATTTAGAGGTAGAACATTTAAAATCATAGTCTGGATAAAAAACAAACAAAAAAACTAAATAAATGTTGAGGAAAATGAAGTAAAAACCATGTCTGAGGCATTTTGGAATCAAAGATAATTTAAACAGAACTAACCAATGCAATGGTATTTATCATAATAGAAAACTATATAAAGAGAATTCTCTTTATTGTTTTGTATCCCAGACACCTGTTGGAAAAGAAACACCTGAATTCAATGTGTCCCAATACTTTTGTCCATATAGTGGATATTACAGAAAACTCCAACAATCAGTGTGCACCAACAAAATAACACCAAAATTGTGAGCATGAACCAAAATTAGAGGAAATTGCTCTGCATGAGTGTAACTCACCATGGCTGCTTTCACAGAAGAGCTGTCCATGCTGGGCAGGAGGGACAGAGGGCCCTAAGACAGAAAAACCAATGCGTCACATTCGGACACAAGGTCACACGATGACAACGCAACACTGCCCAGGCTGTTTCAACAATGCAATGTCAAGTCTGACCACCTAACAAATGTCAGGTGGCTCATGCCCTTAATTCACTTAGCTCTGTATGCAATGCTGAGGAGTTTCCTCCCTGTTCTCCCTAAACTGACCTTACCGTGACTAAAAATGGAAGGTATGAGTGGATAAATGATGGAACCTTTGGCTATTTCTATGTTACTTAAGGATCCCCTGTTTTTATTGTTTTCTTCTTTTCCATTAGTTAAAAATAAAACTACAGATTACTTCACTAGACTCTAGAAGAGAGAGTAACAATCACAAAAAGCTCTCAACATTCAACATTTAGTCCAGATCAGTAGTGAGATTAGTTCTACAAAATAAATTAAGAACAGAAATAACTCAGAAATCACTTTACTTCTGATTTTTTTTATACTATGAGGGTAGGCATCACTAGTATTATTGGGTAATTATATTGGTCAATAATAATTGAGGGACTTTTGAAGTCAATGGGATACTTCTTGCATACATCTTTATTAAAAGTAAAAAAAAAACATGAATTTTTTTTATGTTCATTATGATCATGCCTTTAAAAATTCCATAATGATTTAATTACGGAAAAAATCAGTCATTAATAAATTTTTAATGAATGACTAGATATATTAAAATGTCGACTAAATAACCATCTGAATTTAATAACAATCACCTTCTAACGAGCTAAACAATAATAAAATAAGCTTATTCAAAAACTGTTTTGATTGTGTTCTTTTTATTAAGTTGAGATAATCATGATAGATATTTCTTTTTTGGCAATATATCAAATTTTATATGGAAAATAACAAATTGTATCTGTGTCCAAGAAATCATTTTCAACTAAGTTATCCATTACAAAAACACCTCTGAAGGAAGTGTGTTAATTCCGGATCACATGATCTGCTCCGCATGATGTCATTTCCTCCTGAAGAAAACTCCTTTCTTAGTTGTTTAATATAAAGTAGTGAGTCAAATGTGTATTTATCGCACTCTTATGTCAACAGTGTTACGACAATATCTTTATAAATAACTTTCAATTTCAATTTGACTCAATTGTATATATGATATTTAGAAGAATCTTTCTGTAAAAATGCCATGTTATGTTAATGTTGATTTTAGGCTTGAAAACAGCAAAAATGTCAACTATACCTGTCAACTATGCTACCCTGTAAAGGTAACTCAAAAAGTCCCTCAATATATTTATATATAGACCCATATAACATATTGTGATACCCCTGTTGTCCTGCCTGCGGGGTGGACCTGTTAATCTAGGTCACTATACACTTGTATTTACTTTATCTTAATAACTTTATCATTGTTATGATACTTATCATCTTATTGCTCTGCTGATATTGTGGATTGACTGTAACAACTTTTTTTCTTTCGTGTGGACACTATGATGAAGAGTTATTCCTAATGAGGATCCTAAATAACAAATAAGGAATTAGAAAAACTATATATATACATATATATACATATATATATATACATATATATATATATATATATATATATATATATATATATATATATATATATATATATATAAGCAAATTCCAATGAAAAAGCTTAATTATAAATCCTTTCTACTGAAGTGAATTTGCACTTTAACTTTTATTATGTTATTGAACAGGAGAAAAATGTCTCCATCCCGAAATCGACGCTAACGAGACAAAAACTGCAGAAAACTGGGTACTGTGAACACAACAGTAAGTACCTTTAAGGCAATTAGCCGACACTGATTATCCACAATGGCTACATTTCGTCAGGCTTAAATGCCTAAATTGCCAACATTAAAAGCAGCGAATAGTAGGTAGTACAAGGGTCAAAGCACCGGTGCAGTACTTAGAGTGATTTTATGGGGACGTGGGCGCATTAACAAACATACTATGAGTCTACAAACTCATCTGATGGCTGCCTGTTCATAAACAGCTGAGTTTTAGCGGCTGTTCTTCCCTCTCTGGTTTGTTCATTGTATGTGTGCATGACAGAGAAACGTAGTCATAACATGTTAATCTGACACTGAGGCTAAAACCTTCAAACAAACCAGTCTAAAATAAATCTCGTGTTGACATTTCCCTGTGATGCCAGTGGTTAAGACAGCCAAACTTAATTGTCTCAAATTGGAATCCCCGACACAGGCCACCCAAAGAGAGAGGAGTTTGCTTAAAGAAATGACAGTTTTTGATTGAGCTCTGCGTTGAGCTACAGCAGCGGGAGGGTGTGGTGTGTCCTGACATGACCTGAGGTTTCAAGACTCGCATGCTAAACCACAACTATTGGTCTCAGTCAGCCCAGCGGCGAATGTGTGCTACAACAGAAGAGGAAGGCTCCGAGGCATCAGATCGCTCATCTGCATGGGGGCATTTCTGGAGAAGCCCATATATTTTAATACGACATAATATAATCTGCCTCCATCTGTTCTTTTCTCATTTGAAAATCTGATAGAAATGCTATTATACCTTAATAAAGACATTGTTCCTGCGGTAACCATGGTGATGGCTTTTGTAAAGACCACAGAGGTAGTACAATGATACTGTTAATGCCTGTATAATAGCAAAAGGCTAAAGAATATGGGAATGAAAAGAGGACCATTAGGGAGTCGAACAAGAGACGTGTGAGGAAAGTGCACATGAAATTGTGGTTAATTGTGAGACCTGCTCGGTGCTGTGCTGCTGCACGCAGCTATAGATGTAGCTCAGTCCGGCTCTGGTCAGCACGTAGGACGCCTGCTCGTTGATCAGCGTATCGAGATGAGCCTCGATCTAGAAAGTGCAGAAGAGAGAGGCTGAAAATCCGGTCAAAGCCAGCATTCTGATCCAATTGTATTCGTGGTTAATGGAGAATCACTGTGACACTTCCACTGGAGCTCTTGTGGTGCTCAATTACAAAAGATGAGCTAAAAATAGAGGGGATAGATGGCGCATTTGAGCATGAGCAACAATATGTGACGCACAGCTTTCTATGAAACAGAAAATTTAATCTTTTGAATAAAGATGTAGGCATGGGTTTCTGTGAATGAGATCAGAATCATTAACTTTTCCAGGGCTGGGCAGCTACATGCACAGACAATGATCTGACACTAAGTTTAGCTTTCATCTTCTATGACAGGTATTTTAAGAACTCATTCATTCACTGATTCATTATCTGAGCCCATCTGACCCTCATGAGGGTTGCTGGAGCCTATCCTATTAAAAACTCAATTTGCCATTTTCTTCATATATATATTATATATTATTATTAGTCTTATTTTTGGATTTGTAAAGACTGATCAACTCCAAATGTATTAACATATCTAAAACATAAAAAACAAGAATGATATTTACCACCAATTAGTTAGAAGAAGGACTTAAATCTTTTAGGCAGGTGAAAAAAATACCACAGTACAGATATACTCTGTTACAAACAAAAATCCATAATGTAAAAGGTTACTTGAGTTAAAGTAAAGAAATACTGTCAACAAAACATACATTAAAATATCACTAATGTATTAAATAATTACAGAACAGTATATTATTATTTGTATCATCAATACACTTCATTTTGTATTTTGCAACCAATGCTGCAGTTCATAGATACAATACTCGTCAAAATCAACATTTTCATTTGCCTAAATGTGTCGCATCAAGAGCTCAGTTTTGTATTAGGGATAGAGGGTGTAAATTGTGGAGCCAATTTTCACATGTTCTTGGAAACAGCACATCACAGATATCCTTTAAGAAATATTTAAGGAAATCAATCATGATATCACATTGATATATCTATATATTTTTATATTGTCTTTTTTTTATGAATTCTGAATGTGTATGGACTATGGAAGTCTCATAAGTTGTAAAATGTTTATGTATTTATAAGGTGGAGGCTTTAAAACAGCCATTTTAGGCTCTCTGCCTCTCCCTGCACCTTTACTGTTTTATTATGTCTTTGACCAATGTTATGTATGTGCAAAATAAATCAATAAATATACATGGATATTTTAAAAATTGTGGTTTGTCAGTATGAAGCCAAGTGTAGATAGATGAATACTATTGTTTAGTTTAGCAGTAGAGTACTGCATTATATTATACACATAAGTAAAAAGTAACTATAGGTGTGAAATAAATGTAGTAAAGTTAAAAAAAAAAAAAGCAATATCATTGTCTGAAAATATAATGAAGAATACGTTTATTGGAGCGTAAAATGTAAATATTAGGTCAAGTACAAGTATATCAAAATTGCACATAAGTAAAGAACTTAGTTTACATCCTACTGGTGATTATTTATTATACACAAACAAGAGGAACGTGACAAACCTGGAACTCGAGCATCTCAAGCCTCTTGTCAGTGAACTCAAACAGAGCCAGGGTGGTCTTCATAACGTACAGTGAGTTGACCATGTAGGTGGCCATGTCAGCAGTGCCTAGGTTACTGGCCGACACAGTGCACAGCTGTAGGAGTGGATCCAAGATGCAAGAAAGCACCTGGGAGAGCAGAGGGAGGAGATCACCATAACGGAATGTACAAAGCAGCATTAGGCCCAAACATCCACTGACAACTGAAATCATCTACTGATCTAAACTGTTTAATACCTGTTCATCCACTAATCCTACCAATATATGCAAATAATTAAGGTAAAATGTAGTTTGTCATCTTTTCATGGTCATCAGATATGACCCATTTGGACGTTCAGAGGTTCCATAGTTACCATGGAAACACCATCATCTTCTACAACATCAATTCGCCAGTAAAACCCATAGAGTCTGATAAATTATAGTGGATGGAGACACTTGTTTTTATGTTCGGTTATTGATATCTTCACTGAAAAAGTCACTTTTTCTTCAGTTTTCTCTGTTTTGATAAAACAACATTTGAATTTACCTTAAAAAAAAAAAAAACCTCTGAGGTTTCATGAGCATCTAAATTAAGTATAGGAAATTAAATCGAGGAAAACAGATGATTTACAGTGAAAAACGTCAAATACAGAGGATAATATTATAATAAATAAATTATGATAAATCACTTAAAGCAGTGTATGTCTTTCATCACAATTTTTTTTAATCAAATTTGTAAAACCCCAGTGGTATCGTAATTATCACTAATCCATTAGTTTTTCCGTGGTTACGCACCTGAATCACTTCCCTCTCGGTGAACAACTTCAAAGATGACTCCATCATCATCACAGTCCACTTGTTTATATAACAAACCAAAACGACACTCAGACCTTTTTGGAAATTTTAGCGCAAAATGCATTGTGGGAATGGTGACCAAGCGAAAGCGGTTTCTCACAGATTCGGCAAGAAAATGAGCCAGATCACTAGAACATAAAATTATACAGTCCACCAGGTTGTTTCAAGATTTTCGTCAGTGGAATGGAGGTAAGGTGACATTTGGGTTCAGCACTCACTAACAGACAGCGAAATTGCTGTTGCATGGAATTCCCGTTCCAACAATGCACTTCACAACAAAATTTTAGAAAAGCCCCATGTGACGTTTTGGTTTGCTAGGTAAACAAGTGGACTGTGGGAGTCATCTTTGAAGTTTTTCAGGTGGGTAAGCATGGAAGACTAATGGATTAGTGATAATTAGGATATCACTCAGGTTTTACAAACTTGAAAAAAAAAATTGTGATGAAAGTCATATGCTGCTTTAAGAAAGGTTAGACAGAGAAAAAAATTAATTTGGGAACCACCACAAAAGTAGCACTGGGTCTTTACGAGGAAAGTGATTTACGGTTCTCTCCTCTGTCCCTACTCTATGTGATCTAAATAAGCTCCTACCTGAGCAAAGTCAGCCTGGCGTGCATCTAGAGGAACTACTGAGGAATCGTGGGAGGCCAGCACCTCCCGGAGGAGGGACAGCGTCTGAGTGAGGGAGGCTGTGGGTCCCAGGTCAGCAGGTGGCAGCTCCACCTGCACGGGGAGAATGAAAGGTAGAGCAGATGAAGCAAATAAGCAATACCAGAGGTTAGCTGTCAGAGGAATTCCAACCATTATCCAAGCACTAACAAATGCCCCTAATGAGCATGATCGTCTGCATTTACTGCTCCCTCCTGCTACGCTGAGCAACTTGCCAACAGAGCTTTTATTAATGAAGACGGTTTTGATTTCATTGGCCTCAGGACACAACACAGAACAGACCCAAGCCACCTTTATCCACCTAATAGAGCAAATTATGAGAAGCCTGTGTTCCTGACATTAGCTGTAAAACCAGCAGTAAAACCCTGAGGACCTCCAATTTGATTAACATCGAGCTACAAGGATAATTCTTGTAACTGCTATTGATCAGGACACAGGCAGCATGTTGTGTGGAAGAGGTCCTGCTCGTGCTACGGTATATTTGGATGTCAATTTAAGTAAACACTTACAAGCAATTTTTAAGCTGCGGCAAGAAGGCCAAAGTGTTTACAAGCATGAGTGCTTCAGAAATAGCCTTGTTGTCTGACGGTTTAAACATAGGTCTGAAATACACAACGTGTGTCCGCAAGGTGCAAGACTGGACTTTTGTACTGTCATTCTACCAAGGAAAAACAGAAAACCATTCTGCACTTTAAAAAAAAAGGACATTTTTATAAAAAATTACTTCAACAAGATCCTAATTGGATATTTAGTTTTCTACATAAAACTTCTTGCTTATATTGTAACTGAAGAATTATGTATTTTTATAAACTTAGTTTAGATCAGAAAGAGCATTTTATCAATTATAATAGAAAACCAAATAAGCACAAGAGAAAATAACACAGCTGATTTCCTCTTGTATACTTAATCTTCATTATACTCTACCTTGTCCATGAGTCTGCTGCATGAAGGCTTAGGCTGTTAAAGAACATCTTTTTGCTGAGGATGTGCATTTCTTCAATTGTAATGAGCAGTGAGGCCACGCTGGTTCCAATGATAGAGCTGGAAAAAAGGCTTAGGTCAACTTGGGCTACATTTGCTGATATAATGACATTATCTGTCATGATTTGCTGTAATTTAGTCAATATAAAACAGAGCAAATGCATGGTCTCTTACCAACCAGCAAGGACAAAATGTACCAAATTTAAGTAACATTAAAAAAAAAAAAAGCAGCAAAGGCCAAAATGTCTTTAATCATTTAAGCACAAAACAGTTCCTGTACCTGATGGTGTGATGGTAGAACTTTAACAGGTTTAGACAGTTTGTAAAGCAGGACAGCACCGGGCTCGGCCACAATGACCTGCTCTATCCGAACCTGAAGGACAGAAAAAACGAAAACAGAGAGATTACGTGACTAGAAAGTGGCAGAAGACAGATAATTTAATGTTCGGATGCTCACTTTTAGAGGTCTGCAAACCCCCTCAGTTATGTGTCCGACCACCTCCTGCATGTTCTCTTCAACACCTAATGTCAGAAGAAGAAAACAAGCTTTAGGGTACGAGGTCAGGAGGACTGCTTTTGTACATATGGGTCCGATCAAGCTGTTGCGCGTGGGACACATTTCATGTTCAACAGCCTCCGTCATGTAAGCAGTGTAACTTATATGCATGTATTATACATATTTGAGTACGTATTTATAAGCACTTTAACATTATGTGTAACATAATTTGGGGAGGTAAAATTTTTAGGTGAAAAATGTCAAGTTACTGCTCGGTAACACGTAGGCTGGAAACAGACATCAATTTTTTAAGCTTTACACAAATGTTTAAAAACATGCGGTTGTCGACAGAAACCAATATCAAGTACGACAAAACCTTTTAGATATTATGTTCAACTATGCTGAAAATATATTTTGGAGTAAAACATTGAAAAGTCTCTTTTACTGACATGAGAACGTGCCAACACGAGGACAGGCGGCCATAGTAACACATAGACGACTCTTTACCATTGTATGCATCACCAAAATGTATCAAAAGATCAATACTTTCTGAGAGTTTCACTCAAATATCTGAATTATAAGTATATACCAGTTTTTTTCAACTGGTACATAAACAGATGGCCTGGTCCCAGTATAAAGATAGAGGGCCCAAATACTTACGGTACATTAATATTCCGTCTTGTTTTATCTCATTTGCTCCTTCTTTTTTACCTCCGCCAAGGAGGTTATGTTTTTGCCAGGGTTTTGTTTGTTTGTCTGTTTGTCTGTCCGTTAGTGTGCAACATAACTCAAAAAGTTATGGACAGATTTGGATGAAATTTTCAGGGTTTGTTGGAAATGGGATAAGGAAGAAATGATTAAATTTTGGTGGTGATCGGGGGTGGGGGGGCCACTGATCAGCCTTGGCGGAGGTCTGCGCTCTCCGAGTGCTTCTAGTTTATGTGTTTGTTGATTGTTATGTTTTGTTTGACTGCTGTTGTTGTTTACTTTGTCCTATTGTTTACTTTATTTTGTATTCATTTGCGTTACCTTCAAGGATTTATGTGTGTATGCACTTATTTGTTTACTTTTCTAGTATGTCAATATGGGTGTGTATGCATGTGTATGTGAGGATGATGAGTGAGGTTAAATTACTCACAAAAGATCCAAAGGACTTGTTTTTTCATATATTCTGCTGATAGGAAGCTAAAGGATAGACTGCTGTTTGGAGAAGAGGTGGAATTAACTCAGTTATACTTCCTCCCACTCCTTTTTGAATGTGCAAATGAAGACATACTTTGATTTCATGTATATGTATAAGGCTTTTTTTTCCCATGATGTCTTACTATGTTTTGTTTCTAAGGACTACGTGAGATTACTTTGTTTTGTTGCATATTCAAAATAAACCAAACCAAAACTTGAAAATCAAAATTTGATATTTTTGTGGTAACACGTGGACATGGCCTTTTAAGAAACTCACAAATGTTCAAAACTCATAAATATCAATAATATCACAAAATAATACTTGAAACTAACAATCATCTATATAATCAACAGACTGAATACATTTTTAAAAATTTTTTGGCATAATTTTTAGCGTCAAATTCGAGCTATGGCTATGGAGTAAAAAGTACAATAGATAAAATCGGTTGTAACTTTTTTTCTACAAGTGGTATTTTAAAAAGGATAACAGTTCCATAAAACAGGGATCTTTAGCTAAAAAATTTGCCCACTTGATAAATGTGTGTGCAAATGTACTTTTTCATGGTGATGTTTAATAATTCATGTTTTCATGTTGATGTTGATTAAATAAGTTTATACTTCTTCCTACTCCTTTTCGACCATGCAAAATTCAGACTTGCACATACTTGAAGATAGATTCTGTTCATTTAAATGTTATTTTGCTTTTTGTCTTATTTTGCTTTGTTTTATTTTGTTTCTTTGCATGTTCGAATTAATAAATAAATAAATAAATAAATTTAAAAAAATGTTCGCTTTTGCTTGATCGGACCCATATGTTTACATAAAATGAAAAATGCATCAATATACATATTTCCAATCGGGTGAAGGACTCTGATGGCTGGGATCACACCTTGCAGAGTGACTTGTTTCAGTAGAGCTTCTAGATGTTCCTTCTCTGAGGCTGTAGCTTGATGCAGCCAGGCCAGCATGTCCCCAACATACCTCGAAAAAAAAAAAAAAAAAAAAAAAAAGAAAACGACAAAACAGTGTGTATTAAAGTCACCGTGGGGGCCGACCCGAGGGCTAATCTTACCACAACAGAGCCATCGAAGGTTGGGTCATCGTGTTTCATTCCCCCTCACACAAACACCTCAGAGCTTTTGGAGTTACATAACAGCGGAAAAACAGTGAGGTTAAACCTGAATTATTGTGTGTGTGTTTGTGTGAGTGTATGTGTGAGGACACGGGGAGGTGAGAAAGAACCTGATGTTCTCAGAACTGCTGATGCCTTCTGTAAAATAGAGGTGGATTTTGTGTTCCACACATTGCTTGGTATTCTAAGAAAATCTTCTATCTGGCTCCTGGGCACAGAAGGAAGATGGTTCAGGATGTGGTACGAGTAACAAAGACGCACTGAGACGCCCCCATGACTGTCTGCTAATGTCTTGAGAATTACAGCCCTTGGGAGTAGGAAATGAAAGTGAATTGACGACATCAGTGCATCATTGGCGACATTTACAACCACGTAATAAATAATGTAATGCAGGATAGAACAGTCATTTAATCTCTTTTGTCTACCTACAGTATTACTTATAACATTTAAGAGTTAAACAAATCACTAGAATCAATATTAGAAGTGTGTTTGGCTGTTTCAGCTCACTCTGCCCCTTGTTGTGAGGTGACCTTGACTGGGTAGCTGCTGCTGAAACCTTTACCTATACGAAATCGGACTCCACTTGCAGTACATTTATATTAAAACCTGTTGCTTGCTACCATTATCAGCT
Organism: Sphaeramia orbicularis; assembly: GCF_902148855.1. Classification (NCBI taxonomy): domain Eukaryota; kingdom Metazoa; phylum Chordata; class Actinopteri; order Kurtiformes; family Apogonidae; genus Sphaeramia; species Sphaeramia orbicularis. The sequence goes on from NC_043969.1 coordinate 37,329,876, forward strand.
GGTGTATTATAGCGGTAAATCTGACCAAACATTTAACTATTGACATTAGCCAGGAAGTATGTTTACACACAGGAGCTGTTTCAGTGTAGTCCTACTCAGGGAGATTTCTGCCCTGCATTGATATTAAAGGAGTGATATTTTGCTTTTTTTTAAAAAAATGCAATTATACATTGTAAAACATTTCCCCGTGGTCTACATAAACTGTAAATGCTCTGCTTGGGTCTGAATTCTTCATTAATTCAACTCCACAGGTCCATCTTCAACCCTATTTCTGAGTAATGACACAAGAAAAGTCATTTTGAGTGCTGGCCCTTTAAATGCAAATGAGCCACTTCAGGCCCCACCCCCTCCAAGTTGTTGACTGTGCTGTTCTGTCCTGTTCAACCAACAACTGAACACAGGTAAATGGCTCGAGGTTTGGACATATTTTCAGTTTTTACTACAACCGCTGCTGCTGATAAACAATTACGTCGTACTCGGAGAAATGTTCGTCGGAAGTCTTGACCTTATATGAGCAAATGTCGTGACGTAACTATTTATAGATGTAACAAATTAAGCAGGAATTAAAACGGTTTGTAGAAATCCACTCGATTTTTGCCAAAATGAAAAAAAAGATAGCTTTGCAGCACCTGGAGGGTTCAAACTTCATGAACTATTAGGGTCCAAATACACAAATAAATGAAGCAAAGACTAATAACAGTGGGTTTAGCAAAATATGACCCCTTTAAATCAGGGAAGAGGTGCAGAAAATGTACTGTTGGATTATTTTTTCCATGTTTCACTTACATGGGGCAGGCAAATAACTGTATATTTACTTATAGGAGTGTTTATACTGATGTTACTGACAGTGATTTTTCTGAAAATCTTGTTATAATGACCCAGTTAAAGATTCCAAGGTGTTAATGTGTGATACTTAGCAACTACATTATATTATAGATATTCAGTCCATTCTGGGCTTTTTATATTAACTCTGGTCCATATTGGGGCAGAGTAAGTGATGATAAAGTTTTTATTATGTCTTGCTGCTTTTCTAAGCTTCTACAAGTAACAGTTTCACCAAAAAAAACCAACAAAACAAATCACTAACCTGCAGTGGCTAAAGATCGGAAAGAACAGCCACTTATAGTAAGTACAGTAATGTAAATCAATACAGTGGACTGCTGGATTATAATGTTGAATGTATTAGGTAAAACTTGTAAAAGTGAACATGGTGACAGGCACCACAGCTTCATCCATGTTTTTTATTTGAGGATCAGCCTTTATTTGTTCATGTTGACCTTGGTTATTACAAGAAACCCAGGTTGTAGCGGACTTTTTATTTGTGGGAATACAATAAACCACTGCATATTCCCACTTGGTTTTTTAATATAGAGACAAAATTAATTGTGTGTGCTTGATACACCAATCCAATTTAACTCAATAGACATTGAATCATATCTCAGTTCCCTTCGAGACTTAAGTTTGCTTTTTTTTTTTTTTTTTTTAACAGTTGCAGAAAAAATTATTAGACCACCCCTTGTTTTCTTCAATTTCTTGTTCATTTAAATGTCTGGTACAACTAAAGGTACATTTGTTTGGACAAATATAATGATAACAACAAAAATAGCTCATAAGAGTTTAATTTCAGAGTTGATATCTATCCATTTTCCATGGTTTTCTTGATAATAACCAAAATCACTTCAGTTCTTACATCAATATCTATGGCATTGTACTGACAAAAACAGTGCTTTTAGGCATTCCATTTTTTCTTTTCTGTCTGTTTTAATCGCATGACACACACAGGAGTTAGTACTTGATTGCATAACTATTGTTTTTGATGACTTTTGATGGTCTAATAATTTTTTCCACAGGATTCAATGGCCTGAACAGACTCAATTAGTACCTCATAGGGTCATGTGAATGCATCTCTATGGGGCGGGGGGTTCCACCTGGACCACCGCGAGTGAGCGCGTCGATGAATCCTCGGACCACAGCACATCGGCGCGCAGTCCCAAACTCATCCAGCGTGTACCTGACCGAACAGACATGAGAAAACAGGAAACACACAAATTTCGTGTGAAAAGCCAGCGGTCGCAGTGTTTTCGTGCAGACTTAGTGTCGGAGGTCAGTCACAGACATACATCAACAATGAAAGCAGCTTTTCCAAAAGGAAAGAGCTTGAGGTTGTTTTAATTACTAGGCGGTGGCAGGCTCAGTGTCAGACTAAACAGAAGATAGCGCCGAATTAAGATTCCAGGAACGCTGGTGTCTTTTCTCTCAGCCTCAACATCCCCGGCCAGGACGTGACCTTGGACATTTTCTGGGCAGTGAGACAGGTGCATTTCCGAGAATGTGTGATAGATGGAGGGGAAAAAGCAGAAAACACATTTTGAGGATAACATGTGAACCTTTCCTACATGTTTCTGTGTTAAACTCACATAAACCTATAAGGAATCTGTGAGTCATGTGTAGCCATTTCCACTCTACATACACAAGTTGTTTTCTTGTTTACAAAACTATAAATTATTAGCATGTTAACCTTTAATGTTTTAAAGGGAAAATGCATTAAAATGTGTTTTATGAGCAAAAAAAAAAAATCCATCACTCGTAAATGGCTTCAACTTGATCCACCGGTGCTGGAGGACTGGTTGAAAATTGTTGATGAAATTCACAAAATGGATAAATTAACATTTGTGATGAGGCTGCAAGCTGAACTTTACATAATAAGGATAAAATGGATTAGTTTCTTTAAATACAATTAATGTGTGGTTTGTCTCATAGTACTGTGAAATGCTACATAAACTGCTGCTCTTAAATATAATTAATTAGGTAAACTGATTGCTATTTCATGATTGTAACCTAAATTATCATTACTGTTAGATTGTGACTATTATCTGTTGCCAATTATTTATGTTCTGTGTGACAAAATGATAAATAACTAATAAAAACTAAGTGTCCAAAAAAAAAAAAAAGGGTTTTATGCCTTGAGAGAGAAATACCGGACAAAATTGAGACTGTTTGTTTATAATGAGAACACAATGCTTTTAATACAAGAAGTCCCTCTTGGGAATTCTTTCAGTAAACTATGAAGGAGTGTATTAAAATGAACTCATGTTTAATGGAAACTCGATTTGTTTTCCTCGTGTAATTTTTTGTAGAAACCCACAGTGGGAGTTTTCTCACACTGCTGAATGTTTGTATTTCTGACAGAGGGTTGTTTTGTTTTTTGCTTTTTTTTTTTGCGGATATGCACTTTCTTACACTGTTGGCTGATGGAGGCAATATTTTCTCCTGCTTCAGGCTCAGTTTCTAATCAAGAACCTTTTTGTGGCTCTCAACAAAAACAAGTTGACGACAAGTTTTTATTGGCTGGAAAATCTTACAGTTCACTTGCTGATAGTGATGTCCCCATCTGGATTTTTTTTTTGCTTCTGATCCGATCTGATTTTTTTTTAGGATTAGTTTTGCCGATACAGATCTGATACCGATCCGATACCGACTTTTTACAATAACATTTTGATTTAAATTTGGAGCCATTATTTATTGATTATTATGCTTTTATTTCACTTGAGATCACAATTGGGCTGAATGTGGAACCTGAACTTAAACAAGTATGACACCTTTGACTCTTAATGGCTTTTGTATAATTTTTGCACTATCCAAATTCATATTGTGGGACAAATTAGAACCTTTGGTGGGCCGGTTTTGGCCCACGAGCCAAATGTTTGCCATTGCTGTAGCGCGTCTATGGACAGGTCATTCCAGGTATGATATGGAGGGGTGTTCTGCGCTGTACGTTAGTGATGCGCACATCAGCGGGTTACTTGCGGGTCAGGTTGGGGTGGGTCAAAAGAATGTCAGTTGAAAAAATCATGGGAAGGAATGCTTCTAGGACCAAAAAAAAAAAGAGTTTGTTCGAGGTGCTCTTTGGAAAAAGGGATTCATAAAGTAGATAACAAACTGGAAGAAAACTCCAAGGCACTTTCTTTAAACATTAAAATGCCTTTATTACCATGGCATGGTCATATCTAGACCTTAAATAACACTTCTATGCATTTCGGTTTCAAGCCTTTATCAGGAAGTCAAAACGTCAATGTCAGTTGATTTGCGGGGCGGGTTGGGTCGGGTCAAATAATTCCACAAAAGCCCCGCGGGCTGAAAAAAAAACGACTCGAGCATCACTACTGGACCTTAAAGTGAAAC
>NC_043969.1:37334070-37409070 GCF_902148855.1 Sphaeramia orbicularis
AGCCATGAAGAGGACAATGTGCACCGAATTCATCCTGTCACAACTTTTTCTCCTTTCTGACTGTAGGGTATGAAATTAACTGTGAATTATTCAACCTCTTAACACCATCACACATCATACAGCAATTAAGTAATTAACCCTTTCATGCATGAATTATTAGAACCTTAATCAAGATTTTTCTTCCTGAGTGTTTTTATTCCTCTTTAGGCATGAAAAAAAAAAAACAATGTGATTGAATTTTTTTTTTTTTTTTTTTTTAAATCAACCTGTTTTTCATGGAGTTACAAAAATGTCCACTCAGCTACACCATGAATTTTATTCTTGAAGCAAAGAAACATGTATTTAAAACCCAATATCATATAGTGATATGAAAACAGTGAAATGAAACCATGTTTAATGCAGCTAATCTGATGTTTTCTCACATTTTAACATATTCTAATACTAGTTATTACTCACTTCATGGAGATAATATGCAAAAATAAATATTAACAATTGATTTCCACTCAAGAACCAATCAAGAATAGCAAAGTTACAATAATGGTATGAATTGCAGTTTATGAGATGATGCCTAAGTGTCCACTGTGTTGGTTGATATGGAACTAAAACAACAAAACCCATGAATATACAATATTAAAGCTGTAGAGTAACTGTCCACTGTAGTGACCACTATGCATGAAAGGATTAATAATATTGTAAGATATTGCAGTTATATTTTTTATCTGTTTAACCCTCAGGTATCCCGTCCAGCAAGGCCCTTACTAAGCACCAAGTGTGCCTTTTTTGCACACTTTAAGAATAATATCAAAAAAATTTTCATACAATTTGTTTTTAATTCTTTTACACTTTTTTCTATTTCATCAACTTGAGCTGTAAATAAAAATACCAAATACTCAATAATTGTCACATTTTTTAACCCTTTAAATGCCGTGTTTGTAATGTAAACAAACCATTTTTTTTGGATGCAAAAAACACACAAAAATTTTTTTTCAATACTACATAAAAAGTGGATCACATATTATTTGATTTTTTCATCCTGGCATATAGCAATGATTAACTTCAACAGTGGTTAATTTGCATTATTTTTGGCGCTAGGTCAAATGTTCAAAAATACGAGCATCTGTCACCAAGTGTGCGTAAAATGCACACCTATAAATCATACTATTAAATATTATATATTGATTTATTTTTCTGCTTTAATTTCATTTTATTTTTGTAAATCAAGGTCAGTCCTAATCATACAGATCAAATGGAAGAAATAGTGCATTTTAGGCACACTTGGGAGACAGATGCTAGTCTTGTAATTTTGTTTTGTTTACAATGTCCCAATTTTAGTTGGTGGCCAGAATTTTAAAGATCATGCAAAAATGAACAACTTTTGAATTCTAACCTTATTTAAATTGTGAAAAATATTATGAAGTTTTTTAAAATAAAGTGCAAAGTGTGCCTAAAAGGCGCACCTGGATACCGGAGGGTTAATTTAAAGAATGTGCAAACTGTTAGGTATATAAAACTTTCTAAAGTTAAATCTTAGATTCACACACATAAAATATAATAATATAAACAGGTACTGCCGAAAACTACATCCCCCGTGGCTGGGGATGCAGTTTTCGGCAGGGAGCAGAATTCGGCATCAGATATTGCCGAAAACTGCATCCCCCATCAGAATTAGCTTGTGAAGCTAAAGGAGTGAAATGACTTTAGCAGCTCACATTTGGAGCTATTCTGGTGTGACAGGGTGAATTTGGTGCACTTTGTCCTCTTTATGGCTGACTTAGGAAGGGGGAGCTGTTTTCGGCAGCTGCTGGCGATGCAGTTTTCGGCAGGGAGTAGAATTTGGCACAACAGAAGCAGCTCGCCTCATAGTAGGATGTCGGTGTTCACAGCCTTTCAGACAGGATACTTCTTTAATGCAGACTGAGTATTAACCAATAAATAGAGCTCACAGAACCAGTGTAAGATTATGTTCACAATGCAGGTTTTTAGCCGGAGGGTTAGGGTATGAGAAATCTCCCATAATTCTGTTTGAATCATCGGCAAGATGGAAGTAAATACAGCAAAAAAGTGCAGCAGTGTGATGAAAGAACACACAAATGTACGTATTTTCTTTGTAAACAACTTAATCACTTGATTGACCATTTAATGCAGTGTTTTTCAACCTTGGGGTCGGGACCTCACGTGGGGTCGTCTGAAATTTCTCGTAATTGATAAAAAAACAACTTACGAATAAAAAACACATGGTGAGTTGACAGAGACAATCCCAATCCATAAAAGACATGACAAACTGTGAAGCTGAAACTGAAGCACTGTGGTACTGTTTATCTGTCAAATGTTCATTGTGGTCAGTTTCAGATGCTGCAGCTCTTTCATAATTCATAGTTTGAGTTCTTGTTTGTTCAGTATTAATTGTCAGTTTTGTAAATCCAAGCTGGACTGACTGTACATATCCTGACCAAGGAAAATCAAATTCTTACTTTGTGCAGTAATCTACACCTGGCTTTTCTGCCTCCATCCATAATAATATACATTATACAGACTAAATGTCGTCTAAAATTAATATTTATTTGCAACATAGTATAGCAAACTATTACATGCTCAAAAACAAATTAATTTTAGCAAAAACAAAAAAAGTCTCCGTTTTGAATGTTTGGGGTCGCCAGAAATGTGATGTTAAAATGTGGTCAAGAGCCAAAAAAGTTGGGAACCACTTGTTTAATACATGTGTTATAGACCGAATCTCTGCGGTTTGTGGTTGATAGCCACAAAAAGTGAATTCATTCACAAAGTAAAGTAAATACAGCAAAAAAGTGCAGCAGTGTGACGAAAAAAACACACAAATGTACGGATTTTCTTTGTAAACAACTTAATCACTTGATTGACCGTTTAATGCAGTGTTTTTCAACCTAGGGGTCGGGACCTCACGTGGGGTCGTCTGAAATTTCTAGTAATTGATAAAAAAAAAAAACCCTTACAAATAAAAAATACATGGTGAGTTGACAGAGACAATCCCAATCCATAAAAGACATGACAAACTGTGAAGCTGAAACTGAAGCACTGTGGTTCTGTTTATCTGTCAAATGTTCATTGTGGTCAGTTTCAGATGCTGCAGCTCTTTCATAATTCATAGTTTGAGTTCTTGTTTGTTCAGTATTAATTGTCAGTTTTGTAAATCCAAGCTGGACTGACTGTACATATCCTGACCAAGGAAAATCAAATTCTCACTTTGTGCAGTAATCTACACCTGGCTTTTCTGCCTCCGTCCAGAATAATATACATTATATAGACTAAATGTCGTCTAAAATTAACGTTTATTTGCAGCATAGTATAGCAAACTATTACATGATCAAAAACAAATTAATTTTAGCAACAACAACAAAAAAAAAAAGTCTCCGTTTTGAATGTTTGGGGTCAAGAGCCAAAAAAAAAGTTGGGAATCACTTGTTTAATACATATGTTATAGACCTCATTTCTGTGGTTTGTGGTTGATAGCCACAAAAAGTGAATTCTTTCACAAACAAAATTGTCGTATCTGTTTATACCGGCATCGATGACTGATGATGATTTAACAGGTTTCAAAGTGTTGTCTCATTTCATAGGGGAATGTTTCAACCCTTACCCCTTTGTAACGGTGCCAAGTCCAAGGGCCAAGGGTGAATTGGGATTTGGACCATAAGCCACTGTTGCCTGTAGTGTAAATGTAACCTAATGGTGCTGATCAGTACTGCAGGGTGCCTTTTATGCCAGTTTGGAGTCACGTACTGTCGGTCAGTACTTGTTGAAGTGATGACATGTGGATGTGGAAGTTGTGGTCAGCATGTGACCTACTGTTTTTGCAAAATCATTTCATCTCAGTTTTCATTCTCTGTTAAATGGACATAATACAGTGAATGAAAACATAACACATCTGCCTTTTTGCATTTAAATTTTATACTTAAATTTTATACTTTAAGAATGTGTATTTCTACCTGCCTTTCTTTTGCACAGATGTGTTGCATATTGCTGCTGTAAACTGTTAAATTTCCCCATAGTGGGATCAATAAAGTCTGATCTTACTAGGGATGCACCAATACCACTTTTTTCCAGACCGAGTACAAGTACTTATATTTGAGTACTTGCCGATACCGAGTACCGATACGAGTACTTAATAATCCCATTCCAGTTCTTAGTTCCTTTTGTAAATGTGTTTTATTGTCGTTGTCATTAGTCTGACTGGAACAAAGTGCTGCTACTGACATTAATGTGTTAGAATGAGTGTTTCTCAATTAATCCACCAGGGGGAGCTGCTCTGAATTAACCATACTGGACAAATACCATGAAGAAGAGTAAAGTTTTTTTTTTTTTTTATTTTGAGAAGAAGAAAGTCAGTAATAACACACATGGAGACGACAGAGGTAACATTAATGTGATACTAATATTGCAGCGTTTTCACTGGTAAGGTTTAAAAGTTTAGCTTCAGCAGGTAGACAAAAAGAGAAATGAGCGACAAGTTTCGTTTTCACTTCCGCTGGCGGCGGTCTGCACTGCTCCGTACTCCCGGTGGTATTCTCTGTCTCCATCAACACTGGAAAAAGGATGGAATGTACACAGAGGACGGACAGAATGCTGCGTCCGTATCTGTCTGTGTCTTTAACGTTACTTGCAGTCAGCGTTACTTTTATCACCGTCGCTTATTTTGAAAAATCTCCACATTCCCCACACATTATTCCTCCTCCTCGTACCTGCTGCACTGAACTGTGAATGTCACACGGCCATAAGTGGTATCGGTGCATTTGTATCGGATTACTTTTACGAGTACGAGTACACACACTGAGTATCTGAGCCGATGCCTGATACTGGTATCGGTATCGGAGCATCCCTAGATCTTACCTTACCTTACCTTATATTATATCATCTTAGATTTGTTTTTTCTATTTTGTACTTCTTCATTTACTTAGATTACATCGGGAGGGTTAAACATATGGTCCGTGATCCAAAAACAGCCCTCTAATAGGTCCAATTCAGCACGAGGGATGAATTTGTGAAAAATTACACAATTAAGGATGTGAAAGTCATTTTAGGTTGGGGGGGGGGGGGGGGGGTCACATGCAGACCAGTGTGATCTCAAGTGGGTCAGACCAGTACAATCCTAATTTCATTGTTAAAACTAGAGCTGCACAATTTATCGTTTGAGCATCATCATTGCAATGTATGTGTTCGCAATAGTCACATCGCAGGTCCTGGAATGCAGGAGGTAAATGAACTCAATGTGTTCTTTTTCAACCTGGGTACCTGACACACACTGCGCACAGCGATCCATCAGTCACAATCGTTCTTAATCAGTTTGTTGAAGCAGACCACGCCCCCTGCACATAGAGTGAGTCGCTGGTAACAATATTGAAAATGAGCAACGAAAAGAGAAAATTACTGAAAATGAAGACTTAGCGCCAAAAAAGAAAAGCAACGTCACTTATCTGGAATGAGTTCAGCTACAAGGATCATCACGAGATATAACACAACTATTTTTATTTTTTTGTGTTAGCAGAACCAATAGGGTCTTTTAGTCTTTAAGTCTGCATTGGTATTTATTGATTATTTGTTGATTGTTTAAATGCATTTATTCATAGTTGCTTTCAATGATCTTGTATTGTGCACTGATTTATTTATGTTTGTCACATTGCACTTTAGATGTGGGCTGATGTCTGTGGTAAGCTGCAAATGCATGGACCGTATGGGATAATAAAGTTTTCTGAAACTGAATCTAATTTGTTTGACCATTTACGTCGGCACCACACAGCTATTATATCCTCCTGAGTATTTTTTCATATCGAAATATATCGCAGGGTTTAAACAAATCGAATATGGTGCAGCCCTAGTACACACAATGACAATATAGGCTAGGCTAGGCTAGGCTATTCTATTCCCACGAAAATGATACCAATGTAATCACAGCAGCTCAGATGCATAAATTGAGGAGTTCCTGTTGAACATCCCACAGAATAGAACATACCCTTTTTCAGAATAACTTTTTTATTTATTTTTATCATTTTTTTTCCACTTCAGAGTGACTTTTCTATTTTTTTTTTTAATTAATTTTTTTTTTTACGATTATTTTTTTTTTTCCACTTCAAAGTGACTTTTTTTTTTTAATACTTAATTTTATTTTTTTTTTTTTACGATTTTTGTTTTTTTTTTCCACTTCAGTGACTTTTCTATTTTTTTTTTTATTAATTAATTGTATTTTTTTTACGATACTTTTTTTTTCCACTTCAGAGTGACTTTTCTATTTTTTAATTTTTTTAAATTAATTAATTTTTTTTATAATTATTATTTTTCTTTTTCCCCACTTCAGTTACTTTTCTACTTTTTAAATTAATGTATTTTTTTATGATTATTAGTATTTTTTTGTTTTTCTTCCCTCTTCAGAGTGACTTTTCTATTTTTAATTTTTTAATTTAATTTTAATTATTAATTTATTTTACTTTTTTTAATTTTATTTTTTGATTTTTTTTTCCCCACTTCAAAGTGACTTTTCTATTTTTCATTTTATTATATTTTTTTTTATTAATTCATTTTATTTATTTATTTATTTTTTATTGTTATTATTATTATTATTATTCCCCCCCCCCACTTCAGAGTGCCTTTAACAGGTGTAACCGTCCTCCACCTGAACTGTCCTCTATGCCTATGGAGCAAATGAAAGATTTTTATGACAGCAATTATATATACAAGTGTCATTTACTATGATTGCATAACGTGGCTTAATGCCACTCCTGGTCCTCTACTCCACATTTTCCTCTATCTCTCCACTATAACCTGGGGAAGAGAAAAAAAAAAAAAACGGAACGAGACAAATGAGTTTTCGGATTGCACCAGCAGAGAGGAGGCTCAACCATATGGTCGCTCTTCAGGGAATAAAAAAATAGATAGAGTTCACGATCTCTCTCATATCGTGACAACAGATGCAATCTGAGTGGTCTGTTTCGCTGACTCACATGTTTAGGCCACCCACGTCTGAGAGCACCGAGCTAAAAATCACACAGTGTTTCCACGACAACCATAATTTATACCCTCCAAACAACTTTTTCTTTCATCTCTCGCATTAAAAAAAAAAAAAAATGTAAATAGAGCAGAGCTTATGGACTCGGATCGACATAAATGCTCATCTTTTGTTATGCTTTAGCAAAAACGCATAACTCAGGCTTACCACTCTGGCAAGTCTTCATTACAGATGTTGAACTGAAAGGCAAAAACAGCCCCAATTCTACATAAATCACTCTTAGACAAGTGGAAAAGTGTTTTGTGAAGGGCTAAAACTCCATTCTTGAATTTTATCTGACTTCCTACTGTGATTTCCTATTTCAGGTCAAACACGGCTTCCTACTTCTTGATCAATCCGGAGCATTTCATGTGTCAGAGCCAAGATATCACTTAAGAGAAAGTCAAGACCTTTAAGCGTATGAATGGGAGGAAATGGCTGGAGCGTTTACCCACCATGCCACTCATTCAATAATAACATCCCGGCTCTGCTTTCGTGCTCTCAGGTTGAATGCCGCAGGTTGTTTTCTTTGCATGGATTTGATTTGGCTCCGCGATTTGAAAGTGACCATTTTAAAAAGCCGTGGAAAGTTTTCAGATCTCTCGCTCTTCTCTTCTCCCGCTTACACACCCCCCCTCCCCCTCCCCCTCTCCACAGTGAAAACAGGGCCCGATCTGGCCCCGGCCCCGGCCCCCTGGCTTGTTGGGACAGCTGCTCAGATGATCTGAGCTCTCTGCAGGTTCCATGATTCATTTTCTGAGTCAACACCACGAACGTGAGCTTCAACTTCAATGTGATTCACAGGCAGATTTATGCATTTTGATGATTACTCCATTTTTTTTTAATGTTTGTCTCATAAGAAAATCATAAACAAGAAGCAAAACACAGAATATTTTGTCCTAAATTACTGAACTGTAATAAAGAGAGACAAAATCAAGCATGTGAGTTCTGTTACCTCCATGTTTATGTTTTTTACTGGTCTTATTGGTTTTAATGGAAAACAAGGTGATGCAGATGCTTTTGCACAGACAGCAATTATTGTATTATTATTTACTGTGATGACATATTGTGATTATTCAATCATTTTTCACCTTATCTTTATTTCTTGACTAACATGTTATGGGATACTTTTACATCTTTTCATTAGTATCGTTAGAAATGGGAACTGATAAGAATGTAATGATTCTGATTCCATTATCAATTTTGCTTATTGATCCAATTCCACAAATAATAACAACAAATGATGCCAGGACCGGTTCGGGGTGGGGGTCACACCATACAACCGTACAAAGTGAAAGTGCCATCTTTTTGAATGAAATATAGCCATACTTTGGAGCATTTCTGCCTCAACGCCATGTTGGCTACGTTCTAAACCAAAACACTGAAGTGTATGTGTGATGTCATCATGCACGTGCGATGAAGGCAGAATGGATAAGCAGAATTGTTAAGCAGGCAGGCAAATGATTCCAAGGAAATGAGCTACTGGGAACCAGTTCTCAAAAGAACCGGTTCTCAATTCCCATCCCTATGTGCAAGCCCGGATTAACCATATGGGCCACTGGGCAATTGCCCAGGGGCCCGCGACCTCTGAAGGGCCCTGGTAGCTCGGCATAACGAAAATATCTGGTTATCTTTTGCTTATAAATGAAACTGTCCGCTGCCCGGAGCCATTGCACTGCACAGAAACCCTGCTCCTGCTGTCTGTGACCATGAGCTGAGACCCTCTCCTCATTGGTCAGTCCAAAAAGCGAATCAGCGGTGATGCAAATCAACGTGCGTGCACTGAGCGGGATGTGAGATGTCAAGAACTACGTGACATACACAAATCAAAACATTGCAAACATGCAGAAGCAGCTAAGTGGGAGTGCCAAACAAAAATTCAAAACGAAAATTAACCACCTTGTGGTGGCTCCATGAAAATGTTGAGATATGTTTATTGTTGAGAGAAAGCGATTTCAAGATGTTTACATTGCACTTACTTTAACTCTCTTGTTGAATTCTGAGGTGACAAGGATTTCTGTTTAAAATTCATATCTGATTCTATCAGATTGTTTGGGTTTTGTCTGTGGGCTTTTTCTGAAGATTCAATACATTTGTGTTGGCAAAAAGTGTTCTTAAAAAATACTGGATACTTTGGAAATGGTTTCTTATTTATTTTTGTGAAAATGGAGGACACATCCCTGTCTTTCTAGTGTAGTGGATCAATTTTAGATTATACTGATGCTAATGTGTTTTTTTTTCATATCATCATATGCAAGTGAGTGGCCTTGACAAAGTCTATAGTGGTGCACTTGTAGTTCTACGAGCATTTACACATTTGTACATCAAAATGCATTTGATGATAGTTAGATATTGAAGTATGGGGTATAGTTACATATATTCCTGGAACTTATTCTGTATACTTGCCAGATTATAGGGATCCTGGGGTTGTCATGATGGGGGCCCTTGATATTGTTGCCCAGGGTACAATGAAGTGTTATCTGGCCCTGCCTATGTGTGTTGCATTCTTTCCATTTTGTGTCTTCTCCAGTTCACGACTGTCTTTAATGGATTTTAACCCATAAAGACCCAGTGCTACTTTTGTGGCAAATTAATCTTTCTCTCTATTTAACCTTTTTAAGTGATTTATCACCATTTGTTGCAATATTACCTTCTTTATTTTGTTTTTTGTCAGTGTAAATCATGTATTTTCCTTATTTAATTCACTGACATGTAGATGTTCATTAAGCTCAGAATCAGAAAAAAAATGATGAAAAAGTGACTTCTTCAGCGACAATATCAATAACTGAACGTATAAATTAGTGTCTCCATCCACTGTTATTGATCCAACTCTGTGGGTTTTACTGGTGAATCGATGTTGTAGAAGATGACGGTGTTTCCACGGTAACTACAGAGCCTCTGAAAGTCCAAATAGGTCGTATCTGATGACCATGAAAAGACGACAAACTGCATTTTACAACCCATTTATTTACATGTACTGATAGGATAATGGATCAACAGGTATTAAATATCTTAGATCAATAGATGATTTCAATCGACAGTAGATGTTTGGGTCTATTAGAAAACATGCAGTTACTTACGTCTTTAACCTCCTAAGACCCAGGAAATGTCAGCAAAGTACCAGCTTTTTTTGTTTTTTTATTAAATAAGTGCCAGTATTGGAAACATCATGATGCAACAGTTTTTTCAGATGCAGTTTTTAAAATTTTTAGGGAATGTCCTTTGTGGTGGACAGTTTTCTTTTTTTTTTTTTTGTATAAAGTTGTGAAACTCTTGTCCACAAATGTGGACAGAAAACCCATAGCTGGGTCTTAGGTTAAGGCTTTTATTCATCTCCATCAACAGGTAATTATCACTAATTGCAGTGGCATAAACATAACCTGAGGTGTATTCTGATTTCCTAGTGGTCTGTCCACTTTCCTCTACTGGTAAAGAGGTGAAGTCCGCCCCTTTCTGGCTGTGACTCATGGGATTTAGCTCAGGAAAAAAAAATAGTCAACGATAACAAACAAGTAATTTTTTTAAAATCTGTGAATTTTGCCATCATTTAGACATATGAGGTCTGCCAGTTTTAAAGACACTTTTACAGATTTAGAAAGTTGCAGTTTATTGCAAAACTGTTAAGAGTACAATACAGTAGAATATATTTTATTGTCTCAGTGGGGAAATGTAGTAGTGTTGCATACATGCTGCACATTCAATACCATGACTAAGGCTCAAAAATAGGAACTGACAATGAATAGATACAAAATGAATACAAAGCTGTCAATAAATACGACTAAACCATAATGGACAAGACCTTTTTTACTCAGACCCTGTTTATCAGACTGTGAAAATAGGTAGATATATAGATTACACACCTGAAAATGGCAGAGGTGACGTGGTAGCTTCCTTTCCGGAGTCTGTTCAGAGCTGTTGAAGACGTCTCTGTGATGAGGTAAAATGTCAGGGCAGCGCCGATATTTTACTTTGCCGATGTGAGATGCAGTCCACTCAGCCGTTTCACAGTAACTTGACAACAAACTGCAACTTTTTGACCTGTAACATGATCTCTTAATGAAAATACATGTCAAGCAGTGGAAAAAAAAAACCCCAAAAGGCCCTGCAAAAAATGGTCTCTTGACATTTTTTTCTTGTTAGGTCCAAATATTTACAAATTATTGATTATTTAAATTCCTGTCAAACATTATTTCTGTATTTATTTGCATTTTGCTGAAGAGGGAGATAAATATATATTATTATTTTATAGAGAAAGGGTGGGATTTAATAAGTTGCACTTCTTCCCACCCCTTTCAGGCATGTAAATGAAACTATTGTGCTGTTCTTCTTTCTAAGATCGCCTTGATTGTTGATTTTTGTATTATTATACATGCTTTACTTGTGCACATCAATCAATCATATTCTGTCTCTGCTTTTTCTTTGTGGCATCTGGACTTCCTTTAGTGACTATAATTAAAAGCTCTTAGTGAAGCCTGAAGGCAATGCGCTGCGGCTTGTTACACTGACTAACCAATAAACATGTAAATACGCTCCAGGTAACATTGCTAATCTATCTTAACCTGTACTTAAGCGAGTCTGGCTAAAACCATAACACCGATAATGAGCCAATCAGTCAAATATAGTCATATGTATGTTATTAGGACATGTATTTGTTTGGCTTCTTTGTATGGATAGTACATATTCTTTCACTGGAGCATTTCTTCATATGGGTGCTTCTATGAAAATGGGTTTATTTTGGTACCTGGCACTTTTCCAGCTTTTTAGACCCAATAATAAAAGACAAATTTAGACATATTTCCTCCCAGGATGTACCTAATGATGACCTCAGATAAATGCAAAAAAAATTATACTCTTGCTCTGAGCCATCCCAAAATTAATGAATTTTTAATTAAGTATTGGGGCCAAAAATAGGAACAAAATTGGGACAGGAAAAGCTACCTAGGTGTCAGTGCATTTGATCTGAAAACATGGCTGTAAATGGTCTTATATACCGCTAAAAATAAAGATACTGTTTAAATTTGAGGATCCGAGTGTTTTTTTTTAATCCAGACATGTGGGCTATTCATGAATCTCAGTCTCATTCTAGGTTTCACGCGTAATCCATCGTGTCCACTCGTGTCACATGCAGAACCTGCCCAGTTAAACGCACATAAATCATGAGTGATTTGGCATCAGCGGCCATTTTTGTGAAACACTCTCCCTTGCATAATTAGTTCATTCCCAAAACATACCTGTGAGAGAAAAAAAGAGACATTCGAAAAATGAGTAGCGCGTAATTTTTGCGTCCTTTTTACCGTGTTACATGCGGATTTTTGTATAAAAATAACAGAAAAATGTGTTATATCTGAAAATTAGTTTCTCTTTTATCTCAATTACATGTGGCAGCTGTGGCTTTATTGGTAGAGCTGGTCGTCCAATGACCGAAGAGTTGACGGTTTGAAATCCTGGCTCTGATTGTCCATGTGTTGAAGTGTCCTTGAGCAAGACACTGAACCTCAAATTGCTCCAAGGAGGACTTTGAAGCTTTGGGCACTATGAAGGTGGACAAAATGCGCTATATAAATGCAGTCCATCAGTAAATATTTATTTTTAAAATAGACCCAAAGTGGTTCCAAACTTGCTTCATAACATTAGTCTACATCACAGGTGTCAAACATGCGGCCCGGGGGCCAAATCCAGCCTGCCAAAGGTTCCAGTCCGGCCCGCGGGATGAATCTGTGAAATGCAAAAATTACACTGAAGATATTAACGATCAATGGTGTCAGATTCATTTTAATTCAGGTTCCACGTACAGACACATACAGTCTGATGAGATTTCAAGTGGGTCAGAACCAGTAAAATATTATCATAATAACCTAGCAATAATGACAACCCCAAATTCTCTCTTTGTGGTTTTTGGAGTAAAAAAGTAAAATTACATCAAAATGTTTCCATTACCAAACTACACTTGTACAAAAAATGTGAATAACCTGAACAAATATGAACAAACAGAAACGTCTTAAGAAAAGTAAATGCAATTTTACCAATGTTCTGCCTGTTACTAAATGTTTTGTTCAATTGTAATGCACACGTGTAAATGATAAACTGATAAACTGAGGCAGAATATTGTTAAAATTGCATTTGTTTTTCTTCAGACAATTCAAGTTGTTCATGTTATTCAGATTTTAACCCTTAATAGGTAACCTGGGGTCCCAGCAGACCCCACGTTTTTAATTTTTTATGTCTTCTATGTTTTTATTTGAAGCTCGTGTGTGTTACTTCATTTACCCTCCTAGTATAGGGATCTGAAAAGTAAAATGGAACCAAAAAATTAACTCGTAGAATAATATAGGCAATACAGACATTTTGGGGTCGCCCGTGACCCCAGGTTACCTTTAACATATATTGATTATTGTTTTTTCCATTTCAGGTATTTCAGAATATGATCAATAATTGATATTATAAATTTCTAATAACGCTAACCTTCAGTGCTTTAATCTTTTTTGAGTAATTTTAACATCGTGTGAGGCCATGGCTAAGAGGAAAACTCTTAAGTGATGAAGATATTAGGATAGAGCTTGCAGATTTAGAAGTAGAATCTGAATCAGATGATGACCATTTATCGATTGATAGTGTTTATGACGTCAGTTTTCCTTCTGTGAAGACTGTTTGTGAGCGCCTATTCGTACTACCCAATTGTGTAGTTAGTTTAGTTTTTAGTTATAGTTTAGTTTTTAGAGAAACTTTATTGAAACTGTATTGCAAATGTGTTATAGCAATGTAGTGTGTTTATTTGTAACATGTGAAACTTTTTTGAAATTTTCTGTTAACTTTAGTGAAGGAAATACTTCACGCAGTAAAGGAGAATTTATTTGGAAAATAAAGCACAATTTTGTTATATTTTTTTCGTTTCATTGCTATCCTTTCATACTATAAGCAATAAAGTATTGTAACTGACTAAAAAATAACATTTTTAGATGTTTTTATCACCGTAGCTGTGGGGGGCACCATGGTTACCTATTAAGGGTTAAGGAAACTCTGTAGATGTAAACCTGATCAGAATAGAATTTTACTTTTTTTACTGTTATTATTTTACCGGTCTGGCCCACTGGAGATCATATTGGGCTGAATTTGGCCCCTGAACTGAAATGAGTTTGACACCCCTGGTCTACATATTGTTTGAATTTTTAGCCCCCCTGTCCTGTTTTTAAGTCCCAATTTCATAGAAGCACCCATATATAATTGTTCAGTTTGACTTCTATAGAAAGAATGCAATGACTGCACCCTGTAGTGTGAGAACGCGCACTCCTTTTATTATTATTTTTTCTTTCTCTTTGACACGGGGCATTACTAAGAAAGCACCCAGTCACACCCATATGATGAAGGAACGGGCACATGTTTCTGTGTGGCTGATCTGGATCGCTCTGGTTCTGCTCCTCACCCCGGACTGAATTAGCATCACGTCTTTCAGCCGGTACCTCCCTTACCAGTCTGGCGTGGAGAGTGTGTGGGCCGGGGATGGATTAATGATGTCAGGCCAGCAGTTTTGTCACACAGCCACTCCCAGTCTGCTATAAAGCCACTAATCACCCATCTACCTTCTTCAGACTGCTCCGAGTTCCCTACTCATGCTAAATATTATTGTTGTGAGTTGTAGGTTTTGTGACTCATACTTTCCATTTACATCTTACTCATTCAGCCGCTACAATGGGAGGGAGTGGCTTTCTGCTGACACATTGGCATACACACACACACACACACACACACATTCCCACACACTTCAACTGCACATAATTTTTGCTCCGAAGCCCAGCTGCGTGAAAAACGTCTAAGTTTAGCCTCAGAACAGAAACGTTGCTAAATGTTAGCGCTCCCTGTAATGTTTCAGTGAAATGTTAAATCTGATAAGAAAACTCCTGGATGCAAGACGCAAACAGGCAGCAGCTGGACACACATGGCTAATGCGGTAGCTAAACATGATCAAACAATGCATGAGAGGTGGAAAGCCTGTGAAAAGCGGTTTTAACAAGTAAGATCTGTTCAAGTGTTCAATCGATCAACAATTCCGACAAATCCCTGCAGAAAAAAACAGCACATTATGGTACAACGCAGCAGTAATAATCACACTAAGCTGCTACTTTTTTTTTTTTTTTTTTTTTTTTTTTTGTTTAGCCTTTTCTGCTACTGTGGCTACGTTTCGCTGTGTGTACGTACGCCGCTGTGATCCTTCGTCACTGGCTAAGCTTTCTTGGTGCGAGTGTGCGTTTGGGATCACACTGTGGGGAGTCAGCATACAGGCCCACTTCACGTGGTTCGGAAGGTGAAGGGCTATTAGGGGAAAGGTGAGTACGGGACTGCTGCTCTGGGTTATTCAGTAACTGGGGCTGTCTTCTTCCCTTCTCAGGCCTCTGGGGCTGTTTCTGTGCAGCCCCCCCCCCCCCCCCCCCCCCCCGACACACACACACACACACAAACACACCGACCACCACCATGTTTAGCACCTGTAGCATATACACATCCTTGCATATTTGCACAACAACAGTAATAATATTTGCACTCAGTGGCTTACCACCAAGACAGTATTTTGTATCTTGCATCTTTTTGCACCTTGATACCTTACTCTTTGCACAGACTACTCGCTTTATTTTATTTTACCTATTTATTTTTGCTTGCATACTGTACAGTTTATATTCTGTATTACCCCGCCCACCGAAGGGGAGGCAAGGGGTATTGTTTTTGGCACAGTTTGTTTGTTTGTTAACACTTTAGCAGCAAAACTAGGGGTTGAATTCACACAAAATTGGGTTTATAGATTGCCAGTGACCCAGAAAAGATGTCATTACATTTTGGGAAAAGTAGGTCAAAGTTGAAATTTTTTTTTTGAATTTTTATCTTTTTTTTCCCCCATTTACTTATAAAGGGAAAAAACTTAAAAGGTCTGTAGCAGTAAAAGTATTGGTTGAATTCACACCAAATTGGGTTTATAGATTGCCAGTGACCCAGAAAAGATGTCATTACATTTTGGGAAAAGTAGGTCAAAGTTTACATTTTTTAGGAATTTTTATAATTTTTTTCCCCCGTTTACTTATAATGGGTGAAATTTCAAATGTCTGTAGCAGCAAAAGTATTGGTTGAATTCATACCAAATTGGGTTTATAGATTGCCATTGACCCAGAATAGATCTGATTACATTTTGGGAACAGTAGATCAAAGTTTAAATTTTAATGAATTAAAAAAAAAAAAAAAAAAAAAAAATCCCATTTACTTATAATGGGCAAAATTTCAAATATCTATAGAGGCAAAACTATTGGTTAAATTCATACCAAATTGGGTTTATAGATTTCCAGTGACCCAGAATAGATCTGATTGCATTTTGGGAGCAGTAGATCAAAGTTTAAATTTTTTATGAATTTAAAAAAAAATGTTAAAAAATCCCATTTACTTGTGATGGGCAAAATTTCAAATATCTATAGAGGCAAAACCATTGGTTGAATTCATACCAAATTGGGTTTATAGATTGCCAGTGGCCCAGAAAAGATGTCATTACATTTTGGGAAAAGTAGGTCAAAGTTTACATTTTTTAGGAATTTTTATAATTTTTTTTCCCCTGTTTACTTATAATGGGTGAAATTTCAAATGTGTGCAGCAGCAAAAGTATTGGTTGAATTCATACCAAATTGGGTTTATAGATTGTCAGTGACCCAGAATAGATCTGATTACATTTTGGGAAAAGTACGTCAAAGTTGAAATTTTTTAGGAATTTTTATAATTTTTTTCCCCCGTTTACTTAAAAAGGGAAAAAATTTAAAAGGTCTGTAGCAGTAAAAGTATTGGTTGAATTCATACCAAATTGGGTTTATAGATTGCCATTGACCCAGAATAGATCTGATTACATTTTGGGAGCAGTAGATCAAAGTTTAAATTTTTTATGAATTTAAAAAAAAATGTTAAAAAATCCCATTTACTTGTGATGGGCAAAATTTCAAATATCTATAGAGGCAAAACCATTGGTTGAATTCATACCAAATTGGGTTTATAGATTGCCAGTGGCCCAGAAAAGATGTCATTACATTTTGGGAAAAGTAGGTCAAAGTTTACATTTTTAGGAATTTTTATAATTTTTTTTCCCCTGTTTACTTATAATGGGTGAAATTTCAAATGTGTGCAGCAGCAAAAGTATGGTTGAATTCATACCAAATTGGGTTTATAGATTGTCAGTGACCCAGAATAGATCTGATTACATTTTGGGAAAAGTAGGTCAAAGTTGAAATTTTTTAGGAATTTTTAGAATTTTTTCCCCCGTTTACTTAAAAAGGGAAAAAATTTAAAAGGTCTGTAGCAGTAAAAGTATTGGTTGAATTCATACCAAATTGGGTTTATAGATTGCCATTGACCCAGAATAGATCTGATTACATTTTGGGAACAGTAGATCAAAGTTTAAATTTTTTATGAATTTAAATTAAAAAAAAAAAAAAAAAAATCCCATTTACTTATAATGGGCAAAATTTCAAATATCTATAGAGTAAAACTATTGGTTGAATTCATACCAAATTGGGTTTATAGATTGCCAGTGACCCAGAAAAGATGTCATTACATTTTGGGAAAAGTAGGTCAAAGTTCAAATTTTTTATGAATTTTTTTACATCTTTTTTTTCTCCCATTTACCTATAATGGGTGAAATTTCAAAATGTCTATCAATTTTGTTTCAATTTACTTCAAAATTGCCACATATACAGAGGCAATTGATACACTGACATCAGCACACATAGACACGATGACATCAGCTGGATCGATGCCAAAATAAGCAACAATACATGTGAGGTGCGTGGTTTGTTGTGCCTGCCACCACTTGTTTCCTTTTAGTTTAAATTGTTTTAATTGTACAGTTTATTTTTTTTTAGTTCCTTATAATTTAGTTGAATTGTTTACATTAGTCATATGAAAGGAATTCGCTAAGTAAGACTTTCATTGGTCAGTGCTGCTGTGCATATGACAATAAACTTCTTGACTCTTGAATCTGTGGTTTCCAGCTGTCAAAGAAACATTAGCTCAGATCAGCTCTCTTTACTTTCCTAATATTAGTTTTTCATGCAAAGAGAAAATGGTTTTAACACCAAATAGATACGTATTTGGGATGTGAAATATTGTAAATTTGCCTGGTATAATTTCATCAAGCAAGCACATTAGTGGAAAGTAGCAAAATAAATAACATTATATTATACAGCATTCTAGGTCTGATTTTTCCATGAGAATCTTTTGGCTCTTCCTCTGATCCTCCACTGCTACAACAGTGTGTAACAACAAATGCCATTAGCTTAGAAATCTATCTACAGGTATAAAAGCTTTAAAAACCAAACCAGAAATGTGTCTTATAAAACTATGGAGGCATGTTTTTCACAAAAGAACATAGGAAACACTTTATCTTATAACAATAAAATATCTTATAATTATGGCATCAGATCCATGTAATTCTAAAAGGTATAGACTGTGAATATACGCTATGAATAGTTAAGCCTGTTGGTAAATACGAAATATGACATGTGACATTGAATCTGCTGAAAAAAAATGAGACTATTTCTGTAAAAATATTAATACAAAATAAAAAAGAAGCAAAAATCTAATAAACATTGACCTATGAAAATCAGATCCATACCACATATGACCATTATTCTATTTTTTCTGTCTTCCATGTCATGTGACTCAGTGACTTGACAAAAAGCTGTATTGTGTCACTAGAGTCATGACTAAAGGTTTTGGCAGTGACACCAGTTTTGTTTTCACCATCTTTGCTGCTTCACTTCAGTTTTTCTTCCATGTGTTTCTGAGCAATAATGAGCATTTTCCAAGACTATTAGAAGCAAATAAATCACATTTATGCAAAAAGTCAATTTGTGTCACAACCAAAACTTTTGGCCATGGCTGTTTATACACTGGACATGTTTTTACTGGATTGTGGTGCTCTTTCTATTTAATATTAACATTAAAAAAAATCAGTGTTTGGGAGGGGAAAAAAATACGCTTTTCCGTTGTATTTAGCAATGTAGTGATATACAAAAAATCTGGCAAGAAGGGAAATAATGCATCCAAAACATTTTACAAATTCAAGTACCATTAGTCCCTTAGGCCTAAGTTTTATACCCAGATAATTTGAAGATGAAAAGGAATCTTTGTAGATTTTAGCATATTACTGGTAAAAAGAGTAAGAGCCCTCTTATAGGGAAACATCAGAAGATCAAGAGTAAGAAGAACTCTCCCTTTAGAGAAAATGACCTTTACAATAACAGGGTTCCTACAGGTTTCTACAAGTTAAATTTAAGACTTAAGCCTACTTTTTGTAACAGTCCCCAAATGTTTTTTTCTCTATATTCAACCCATCTTAAGTGTTTTATCACCACTTATTGTAATATTATCCTTTTTATTTTTAGTTTTTCAGTACAAATCATGTATTTTCCTACATTTAATTCATTGACCATGTAGATGTTCATAAAAGCTCAGAGTAAATTCAAAGGCTATTATATCAGAAACAGAGAAAAAGTGACTTTTTCAGCAAAGATCAACAGTGTGTCCATCCACTGTTGTTTATCAAACTTCATGGGTTTTACTGGTGAATAAATGTTGTAGAAGAAGATGGTGTTTCCACGTTCACTACGGAGTCTCTGAACGTCCAAGTGGGTCATATATGATGACCATGAAAAGATGACAAACTGTATTTTACACCAGTTATTTACATGGATTGATAGGATTGGTGGATCAACAGGTATTAAACAGTTTAGATCAGTAGATGGTCTTGGTTGTCAGTGACTGTATGGGTCCTCAGGGGTTAAATTTGCACTTCCCCATGTTTACTTTTGTGAGCCGTCTCTTAAAGTTCCCAAATTCAGCTCATGTGCACATGTGTTTAGCTGAATGTTCCATGATCATTTCTCACCAGGGGGTGTAAAGTTAAAGTTAAAGTTAAAACTGGTTCCTAATTTCAATATAAATTGTCGGGTCGGAACGGGTGGAACTGAGTAGACTGGCGTTACTTTCTTTGCAGTTTGGACATTTAACCGACACATTTAAACACAGTAGAGCCAACAAGTTGATGGCAACATAACTTAAGACCTACCATATTAAACTGAATACCTTTTAAAGGTCTTAAATGTAGATTTGTAAATTCAAGACTTTCAAACCTGTAAACCCTGAACCATTAAATCACTGACAGAAAATTCCAGTTCTTTGAAACTGGAGCCTTTTTTGGTTCTTCTGAACAACCCCAATTTTTAAAAAAATATTAATTTCCATGTCTGAGTTTCAATTTCGCATCATATTTGATACATCGGGTCTCAATGCTCAAATATTATTATTTTTGAACAAATAAAAACATAATATAACACAAACATGTCTAAAAAATTGGTAATTCCTTTTCAAAATTGTCAAAGTTCTTCCTCCTTCCTCATTAAAGACAGTCTTGTAGCGTCACTGGAAAGGCCTCTGGTGAACGAATATCTCCCCCCTGGTGGATTATCTGTGTATTGCATGTATCTAACTGTATACATCAGGTTTTTCAAGAAAAAAAATATCACACTGATCAAGTAGAGGGCTTCAAAACTCATGTATCAAATATGATACGTTAGGCGTTATAGGGTTAAAATTTTTTAAGACCCTGTGAGAACCCTGAATAAAATATCAACAACATGTCTTCCCATCAGATCTGAGACATCTTCATTTAATACAGAACAGGAACAGACTTGACACATGTGATAGAAGTGTTGGAGGGGGTTGGGGGGGGCTTGTTTTGATGTGTGTTCAATACATGTTACTGTGTTTTCTTTGTTATGTTGTGAAAACAATAGAGAATGCTGGTTTAAAAAAAAAAAAAAAAAAATCTGTGCTATTCTGTGTCAGGTGATCGTATCATTATTAATAATTACAGGCTTAGCTTTACTCATAGCTGTGTAATTATGTAATTATTGTCTTGTAATCATGAGATAGTGTCGTTTTTCTTTCCTGAACACAAAATGCGTTGTCTGTTTTGTTTGCGATATCATTTTAAAAGTTTTTTTTTTTATTGAGTAAAGTGCTGGAGATAAAAGGCTCTTCACTATGAATGACTTGTAGCCTCTTTTCTATACATTCCAGTGTCATAACACGGCCATAACTCCAGCCCATGGTCGTGTTTGTTTACTGTCCCTGAGCAGGGGCACATGAAAGTGGGGTGACCAGGTCTGTGGCCTTGACCCCGGTGACAAGAACAAACCCTGTCCCTGTAGTGGCTGCCTGTCTTTGCATTCCCTGCTACACAACACACACACACACACACACACACACACACACATATACACACAGCTCGGCCCTGTTCTTTCGCCTCAGGATGAGAGTCACGGGACTGTGCTTTGAAGAAGCGCACAACATGGCGGCACTCAGGCCAATGAGAGCAGAGACAGTGCTCTCTGTGTGAGTAATGATTGACAACATGTTGGATTACTCACACAGGCATTAGTCATGGTGAATTTGTTACATGTTCTTGTTCTCTACTCTGCATTCTGTGTAAATAGGTCTGTGTCTCAGAGGTTCATGGACATAGTTTTGTGTTGGTGATCTGAAAACAAAAGCATAAAAAAATTCATCAGGTTGAATACTCATTTAAAAAAAAAACCCATCTAATTAACAGGGTTCCTACAGGTTTCTACAAGTTAGATTTAACCCTTGTGTGGTGTTCAGATTTTTGTTATCCAGCCAGTGTTCGTGGTTGCGGCGATTCTGCTGCATTTGTGGGTTTTTAATTCAACATAATCAAACAATTTTATGTTAAAATACTCAACAGATGTTTACTTCATCCCAATTTCACGCAACATAAAAAGCATATGTTTAATATTTGCCTTTTGCCTTTGCTAGATCACATTTATGAATTAGAATCCTACTCGTTTTTAGTTTGTTTTTTTAATAAAATGTAATACGATCAAGATATGAGAGGAAAAAATTCATTAAAAAAAATTCTACCCACCATTTTTCGTTTAATAAAAAATGACCTTAACACCATAAAAGGGTTAAGACGTTTAAAGACGATTTAGAATAGATTTTAATGCCTATTTCACAGCCATACGAGCAAAAATCTGTGACTCCTAGTATTTATGAAAATGTATTTATTTACTCCAACGCCTTGATTCCCACCGTTACGAGTCATTTCTCATCAGGGGCTGCAAAGTTAGCGATAATTTGTTCCTAATTTCAATAGAAGTTGTCAGGTTGGAACAGGTGGAGCTGAGTCGACTAACGTTACTTTCTTTGCAGCGTGGACATTTAACAGACACATTTAAACACAATCGTTTACAGCAATATAACTTAAGACTTTTTAAGACTCTGAACTAAATAACATCTTTAATTGTATTTGATTTTGTTGACGTATGAAGCTTTAGAACAGATTTCGTGTCGGTGCAGGAAAAAAAACAGGAAGACTTTTTTTTTTTTTTTTTTGTGTGTGTGTGTTGTTATGGGTGACTAAAATCCAAAAACAACACAGGCCAGATCTGGTCATTAGTGACACAATTCTGAAATGACTGAATGCTTGTGTGCGGCCCAGGACTCTGTACAAAGTGTTCATACCAGCAAAAGCAAACATGTTTCTGCTGGGAGGAAAAGCTTACACAATGAAGTATCACAGCCACACGCAATACTGTACAAGCATTCTGGGGCACCATCGGGGGGTCCAACCTTTTCCAACAGCGCCAGGGCAAAGCGGCTTCACCATTGGCTAATGTTTGGCCGGAGAGAGCCAGTCATCTCCGCGCTCCTCTCCTCATCCCACAACTAACCAAACACGGTGCTGTTAGCGTCTCTGATATGCTTTGTTTATCAGGCCACCTGGACATGCATCTGGTCAGCCAGGGAGTATGTATGCCTGTCAATAGCAGCGCCAGATGGACGTGCATTAATAACTGCGTGTTATGTGTCAAAATCACGAGCGGCGAAACACTCCTGACTCTTGAGACAGGTTTGAAGTATCTAAAAAAAAAAAAAAAAAAAAAAAGGGTACAGAGGGAATGAAATGCTGATTAGGGTGACGGGACAGTAGAGAATCAGAAAGGAAAATTAATTACAGCGCGCTCATGTTTCAGGTCAGTAGTTCACAGTGTCCTCCTTCCTGTGCTAATAGACAAATTACATAATAGCCTCCAAAGAGAGAAAGGTTTGACATAAAGTAACCTCTCACCAATAACAAAGGTGATGTAGAGAAATAATTATGAGCCGTATTGATACATGGCAGGAGATACTGCAGCTCCATAATAAGAGAGACGACCATGC
Source organism: Sphaeramia orbicularis (assembly GCF_902148855.1). NCBI lineage: Eukaryota > Metazoa > Chordata > Actinopteri > Kurtiformes > Apogonidae > Sphaeramia > Sphaeramia orbicularis. The sequence continues at coordinate 37,357,346 of NC_043969.1, forward strand.
CCTGTGCTAGTTCACAAAGCGTGGTGAGTGTCTTACATAACTAATGTCTTTATTCTACTGGGTTTAATAGTGGATATTAATGGAGGGGAGGGATAAGTGGTTTGATTCAGACCAAGAACTTAGCCGAGAGGAAGAAATCCAGGAACAAAACATGCTGCAAACTAGTGACTAAGGCCACGTTAAAGACTTAATAAATTAAATTTCCGGAGGTAAACACATGTCCACTCGCAGGAGGTTTTGCCGTGTTTCAGTGGTTAACAAGGGTCCGGGCGGTGATGTAACTGTCCACAATCTGCAAGTATAGCACAGTGTGAAATGAAGGGCCTAATCAAAACAGATAACACATTAACACTGCGCAAGTACAAGTGTTCTTATTTTGTGATTTACTGGGACAAAGTCCGTTATTTTGTCACTGATTTCCTAACCGCTTCCGATGGGACAGCGTCTTATCTTTGAGAGAAGATTAAACTAGAAAGCACTTGTTCCAGCCGTAGTATGACTAGAAAATGTACATAACAGCAGTTGTTTATGCCTTTTAACATTCGGAGCCCTTCTCAAGTAATTTACATTCAGTTAGATTTTAGCAACTTCTTTGCTCCTGATTTACAATATGGTAAAATATGCTTATCTGTGTATATATCACCAGCACATTGGAACTATATTAGTCAATGTAAAGCATTTAATAGGATTTTAACTGCTTTTCCCTGAATGATCTATAAATAAACGCATAATGATAGTATAAGAGGAAGCTGTACATACATAATTTTCATAACCTTTGCCAAGATGCTGCATATGTATCTTAAAGGAGTGATATTTTGCTTTTTGTTTTTTTTTTAAAAATGGAATTATGCATTTTCAAACATTTCCCTGTGGTCTACATAAACTGTAAGTGCTCTGCTTGAGTCTGAATTCTTCATTAATTCAACTCCACAGGTCCATCTTCAACCCTATTTCTGAGTAATGACACCTGAAAGGTCGTTTTGAGCGCTGGCCCTTTAAATGCACATAAGCCACTTCAGGCCCCGCCCCCTCCAGGTTGTTGGCTGTGCTGCTCTGTCCCGTTCAACCAACAACTGAACATTTTTGGTAATCAGCTCAAAGTTTGGACATATTTTCAGTTTTTACTACAACCACTGCTGCTGATAAACAATTATGTCATACTCTGAGAAATGTTTGTTGGAAGTCTTGACCATATATGTGCAAATGTCGTGACGTAGCTAGTTATAGATGTAACAAATAAAGCAAGAATTAAAACAGGTTGTAGAAATCCACTCGATTTAAAGATATAAAGATAGCTTTGCATCACTTAAAGGGTTCATATTCAAACTTTTTGAACTATTAGAGTCCAAATACACAAATAAATGAAGCAACAACTAATAAAAGTGGGTTTAGCAAAATATGACCCCTTTAATATGAAGTATTACCAAAAATATGTTTTACTGAGCCGTAGAGAAATAAGTCTAAGAAAGGCCATTACAGCGACATGCTTAAAAACTATCTTCCTGAATAAGTGAGTCAGGTTTCTAAGAATAATCATCTATCATGTTATTTCGTGTTGTTCACTTTTTCCATTTTAGTTTCAGAAAATGCAGGACTTTAATCACTCAAGCCATTAAATTGCATTCACTGTATCCACATCGGCAATACTCTAAATTGTTCATAAATACTAGTTACTTTTTTAAATATAAACATTTATATTTATATATACAATTATTAGTGTGTGCTGAATGTCTTTTTTTTTTTGGTTTTACCATTGTCAGCAGATACATGAATACATTTCACTGTGCGTCGTACTATGTATAACTGTGCATGTGACAAATAAACCTTATCTTATCTTGTGTTTCAGTTCACGTAAAGTGACTTTTTCTTATCTAAATTCATCACACTAGGACTTCGTTTTAAAGACAGAACATAACACTAAAACGCAATCACTACATTGTGACACAAGGCCCTCGTGCCTCATGTCAAAGTCGTTGCCAAATTGTACTTCAAAAAAAAAAAAAAGATGATGATTCATGCTTGAGCGTTGGAGCGAAACATGACAAATCGAAGCAAGGACATGGAGGACGAGGAAGTGTGCAGTTAAGATGTGGAGATTCTTTCAATAGAGAAGAGTGAAGTTGTCAATTGTGGATCAACTTTTATCACCAGCCACGAGAGCAGGAGGGAACAAAAAAAAAAAAAGAAAAAGAAAAAGGTTGGTATTATCCTTTAACCCAGATTCCTGCTGGTCTCATGCTTCAGCGGGCAAAAGGCAGGGGAGCGCTGTCATCTGGAGCGGATGATGGGATGAATGTTTGCCACCCTGCTCAGCGCTACCTGTCTGTTAATGGCGACTCCATCACCTCTTACATCTGCTGGCTCATTAATAGAGCAGGAAACAGCTCCGCACACCCACATTTACACAAGCCAGTAGCCAGTGAAGGATGCGTGAACAGTAGGTTATCTGACAGCGCTCCTCAAACATCATTCCATTTTCTGCAGTGGGCTGAAAACACTGAAGAATCTTGGTTGTATCTGACCTCGGAGCCAAATGGGAAGAGGAAGAAGAAGATGAGGAAGGTGAGGAATAATAATAATAATAATAGTAATCATAATGAGGAGGAGGAGAAGGAAGAGGAGGATTAGAAGAAGATGATGATGAGGAAGAAGAATGATAATAAGAATAATTATAATAATGATGAGGAGGAGAAGGTGAAGAAGAAAAGGAGAAAAAGAAAAGGAAGAAGGAAAATAACAAGAATAATACAGGGTGGGGAAGCAAAATTTACAATGAACATTTAGTTGTTTTTTCTCAGCAGGCACTACGTCAATTGTTTTGAAACCAAACATATATAATATCATAATCATACCCAACACTATTATCCATACCTTTTCAGAAACTTTTGCCCATATGAGTAATCAGGAAAGCAAACGTCAAAGAGTGTGTGATTTGCTGAATGCACTCGTCACACCAAAGGAGATTTCAAAAATAGCTGGAGTGTCCATAAAGACTGTTTATAATGTAAAGAAGAGAATGACTATGAGCAAAACTATTAGGAGAAAGTCTGGAAGATACTATTAAAGAAGAATGGGAGAAGTTGTCACCCGAATGTTTGAGGAACACTTGCGCAAGTTTCAGGAAGCGTGTGAAGGCAGTTATTGAGAAAGAAGGACACATAGAATAAAAACATTTTCTATTATGTAAATTTTCTTGTGACAAATAAATTCTCATGACTTTCAATAAACTAATTGGTCATACAGGGTCTTTCAATCCCTGCCTCAAAATTTTGTAAATTTTGCTTCCCCACCCTGTATCAAGAAGAGGAGGAAAAAGAACAGCAAGAACAAGATGGAAAAGAGGAAAAGAAAATGAAAAGACAATGAGGAGGAAGAAGAAGAAGACGAAGAAAAGAAGAGGAGGAAGAAGAGGAGGAAGAAGAAAAATAAGATTAATCATAAAAAGAATAAGAAGAGGAGGAAGAAGAGAAGGGGGAGAAAGAGGAGGAAGAGGAAAAGGAGGAGGAAGAAAAAGGGGAGAGGGATGACGAGGAAGAGGAGGAAGAAGAAAAAGAATAATAAGACAACAAAGAAGAAAAAGAAGAAAGATGAAGAAGAAAAATGAGAATAATAAGACAAAGAAAAAGAAAAGAAGAGGAAGAAGAAAAAGAAGAAGAACAAGAAGAGGAGGAAGAAGAGAAGGGGGAGGAGGAGGAGGGGGACGAGGAAGAGGAGGAGGAAGAAGAGGAGGAAGAAGAGGAGGAAGAGGATGACGAGAAGGAGGAGGAGGAGGAGGAGAAGGAGGAGGGCCGTCTTATTTAAAGGACTGGAGAGCAGCGTCCAGATGCTGAACTTTGTGGTATTCCATTTATTCCCAGTACTCCGTGTCCTGGCCAGTGATATCTGAGTAACATCCGGTAAAGCTGGGGAAATCCTGGGCCTCAGCGCTGGCAGGGCTGCCAAGACCAGGCCCGCTGCCATAAACCTTGATGTCAGATAGCAGAAATTAAATGCTGCATTCGGGTGCACAGGCCACAGCAACAGATCTGATCAACGTTCACTTATCTTTACTGTTTCATTTGTGATTTATTGAGGGGTTCGGCTGTGGAGGCCGGCGTTGGATTCCAGTGATATGATTTTTTTTTATTTGCCATCATATCAAATGGAATGGTGTGTACTTTAGAGTCTATGGTATATTACAGTGGAAACGGTACAGTGTGTCCAGAACAGTATGATAGTATTACAACAAACTGGGTTATGAAATGGGCAGTACTGTTTTTATTGATAGCATTTTGAGATTGAGTTCTTCTGTGATTTCAGTTTTGGTTTCAACAGATGTGTTCTAGCTCTGTGAATTTACCAAATAAAAGCAGAAATAAAAACTAGAAAGCCCAGTGTATTGTGGTGTTTTTTACGTCTTAGCCAGCCTGGTAGACATTGTTTGAACAGTCCAATGAGATGGCAAGACAGATTTTCCGTTTTACCCTCAAACAGTCGAGAAATTAAATATAATGTTTGCTCTCTGAAGCTTTAGAGGTCTCTCCCATGAACAAATTGAATGTTCCCAACTGCTTATGTGGGGGGAAACAAAAAGAAAAAAAAAAAAAAAAGAAGACGAGCTTTTTCAGGTCAGTGTATCGCTTTGTTTTATGTGCAGTATTTTCAATAAAAGGCACTGTTTTGTACAATTATTGCCCGCAAAGTGTTGTTGAAAACAGAGGGAGACACTGTATGTACTGTACAGAGTGAAAAACAAGCAGACCGCCTGCAGTAAATGGATCATATACATATAATGTTCTTTCCTCCTGGCACATACGAGGCTCTATATACAGATGTGCTCTCTCCGAAGTCAGTGACCCACATCCCACATGTTCCGCAAAGAACCCCACCTTAACGGCCACATTTATATACATTTATGTTATTACGCTGTACAAATTACACAGTTCTTTAAATAACAAGATGTCCGACTCTGCCGTTCGCCCTCGTGGTGCGTCTGTTTTTGCGTTTTTTTTTTTTTTCTCAGGACAGTAAGGTCTGAACCTGCTGAGGTGATCTGGGTACCAGGTTCTCCGGGTCCTTGTAGCCATTAGTCGGGCTACTCAGCGCCGAGTACACCTCCCCGTAAGCTCGGCACACCAGCTCCGTGGACTGACGGAAAATCTGCTCCCTGCACAAAAACATGAAATTTTACATATTACAAAATAACCCAGAAATTAAAAAAAAAAAAACAAAAACAAAAAGCTAATCTAACAGCAGCTCTGGTTGAAATCAGAACTCTGCAGTCATTACTCACTGAAGCTGAAATAAGTCAGCCATGAGTAAGAATTTGTCCTAATTACTTTTTTTGTCCGCTGATCATTGTGTGCCCCCACTGTGTCAAAACAATGAGTGGCAGTATGTGGTGCACACTGCCATCTATGGATACACATAACTGCACTGGTACACACGGATCAGCTGGATCACAGCGTGGACTGACTAAACCCCACTGGGGCATTCGAGGTTCTCCCTCTGTTTCCGAGAGGCTTAGTGCTGCCGGTGGTGGGAGGTCATGTGACCGTGGGCTTTGGGGTCCTCTTCCAAGAAAATCTGATGTTATCTGACTAAAATCCCAGTGTATATTTACACACATTTCCACAAGTGTTGCAGTGTTTTCCTCCAGCTTATGGAAGCTGTAGGCACATGTCTGAGGGGTCTGGGGGTTCTTCATGTACGATATTGTCAATTTTTCAATAATAATATATAACACCGCATGATTTTTTATCATAATCACATATATGAGGACAAAAAGAAATGATGACTTATAAACCTACAGATTATTTTGAATCTGTATGTTCATAAGCACAAAAAAGTTAGACATTCTCTGTATTTAACAACTTAAGATAAGATATGACCTTATTATTGATCCCACCGTGGGGAAATTAAGGGTATGTTTGTGTACTTCCAATACTTTTTATTCTCAAATAAGGGAACTTTTCATCCCTGGGTTTACATTGTAGAAAACATACACAATTTTTGAAAAAAATACTGATCAGTCTCCATGACATGTGTTTTCAGGTTAAAAAACGCAATTCTACTCAGGTTAAGTAGCTTCAACTGATATTATTAGGATTATTATAATCATCTAAAGATGTCCAAATTAACACATTAATGCAGATTAATCAATCATCATGATTACTCTGATTAACAATGTTATTGCAAAATGTTATTGCAATTAACCCATCTGCAGCACAGAATGACTTTGAACACCTGCCAACGCATTTGGGGCAGTTTGTCCAAGTAGAGTTAGCAATGTGCATGAACAAATGGGCAGTTGATGTAGTAGTGACAGGCAGCAGAACCAACCCATAAAGATGGAAGACACTAAACAGCACGTTGGCCCTCTGGATGGAAATATGAGGACAAAAAACCCAAGACGGAACAGTTGGTTCAATTTGTTTTGTTGAAACTGTTGAAAGTGTTCAATAAAACACATTAAGTGTATATATATTTCCTTCTTTCTTGAGTCTGTTTGCTCATGCAAAATGAAACATAATTAATATCAATTAAAACTTAATGATATTTAATTGTGATTAATCAAAATTAATCTCCAGCAACCTTGTGATTAATCTGATTAAAAATGTTAATTGTTTGACAGTGCTACTATTATCACTGATGGTAAATGCAGCCCATATATTGTATGGTCTACATGACATTACAGTTCCGATTAGTGTTAGCGAATTTCCTTGTTAATGTGAAAATAAATAAATCACAAAAATAGTTTTTTGTCCAACACAAAATGAACATTACAGTAAATGGGAGTTATGTCAATTTCTATAGTTGTCATTGTGTCAATAAATGGTTATAATTATCATATAATATTTGTTTATAATAAATATAAATAGCTTTTAATGCATTTAAATGCATTTTAATTAAATACATTTCCTAATGACAGTATTTGTTTTCTATCTTAATACACTTTAGAGTATTTGTACACATAAGTAATCAGTTTCAGTATTTTGATTCATGTATCCATGAATATTTCAGAAAAAAAAAAAAAAAAAAAAAACTTGTGAAAGATGTCACCTGGAGACCAACTATGACCATCAGATCAGTTCATTTTTTATGCTCTCCACATTGATTTTATATTCATTTCTTTACACTGTATTTTATTTTAACAGCACTTATCTACTATTGAAAACAGAATGATATACTACTGATAATCTTTCCATAGATGGACTGATTCTCCTCATTGCAACTACAATGAATGCCCACTTGAGTGTAAATAACAGTTTACTCCATGCGCTTATGATGATTTCTTCCATTTCTGCAGAAAATAACCTTTCGATATATCATCCTACACTTGGCAAAGTCACGAGGCTCATCTCTAACGTACTTTGACTTAATAACTTCCCTCGCCAACATTAAATTGTTCAAATGCCAACAATTTGAAATAAATTTGTTGCTCAAAATGGTCTGAATGCCACATCTAAGCCTTATAACGGGAGGGAAAAAACAATTTCATACCCCCTCATCATGTTTCTAATAATCTTTTAATGCAAAAGGGGCAAAAAAAAAAATCACATGCAATATGTGTCTTATTCTGTGTCTTTATATTTATCCACTGGTTAGTGTGAGTAACATTAAGGCGAGTATTTCACGCAAGTGATGAATGACATCTGTTTGAATACAGACAATGGAAACATGTCAGTGTTAGTTCTACTGGACCTCAGTGCTGCGTTTGATACAGTCGATCACATATTACTTAAATGACTGGAGAACTGAGTAGGTCTGTCTGGCCCTGTGCTAAACTGGTTCAAGACATACTAAGAGAACAGGAAGTACTTTGTGTCATTAGGTAATTTTACATCTGAGCAGACAAGAATTACATGTGGGATTCCCCAAGGCTCTATCCTTGGGCCTCTTCTGTTTAACATCCACATGCTCCCACTGGCGCAAGTTATAAAGAACAACAATATTAGTTACCATAGCTATGCAGATGACACACATCTATATCACAATGTCACCTGGAGACCAAGGCCCTGTACAGGCTCTGGGTAAATGCATTGAGGAGATTAATGACTGGATGTGCCACAACTTTCTTCAGCTGAACAAAAACAAAACTGAGGTAACTGTCTTTGGAGCCAAAGAGAAACGACTGCAGGTCACCACAGATCTTCAGTCTATAGACCTAAAAACCGCCAACCAGGCCAGAAATCTGGGTGTAGTGATGGACTCAGACCTAAATTTTGAAAAAACACATCAAAGCAGTCACAAAATCAGCCAACTATCACCTTAAGAACATCTCAAGGATAAAAGATCTTATGTCTCAGCAGGACCTGGAAAAACTAGTCCATGTATTCATCTTCAGTCGGCTTGATTACTGCAACAGTGTCTTCACAGGTCTACCTAAAAAATCCATTAGACAACTGCAGCTCATTCAGAACACTGCTGCTAGAGTCCTCACTAAGACCAGAAAAGTGGACCACATTAGTCCAACTCTGAGGTCCTTACACTGGCTGCCTGTCCGTCAGAGGATAGACTTTAAAGTTCTGTTGCCGGTCTATAAAGCTCTGAATGGTTTAGGATCAAAATACATCAGTGACCTCCTGACCTAGTATGAACCCACCAGACCCCTCAGGTCATCTGGATCCGGTCTGTTGTCAGTTCCCAGAGTCAGAACCAGACACAGAGAAGCTGCGTTCAGTTTCTCCCAGAAAACCTCAGATCAGCTGAAACACTCAGTTTATTTAAATCCAGGTTAAAGACCCACCTGTGTTTTTATTCTTTTAAGCTTAAAGGTTTTATCTATTTTATCTGTTTTATCTATTTACCTAATTTTGTTTTGATTTGTTTGTTTTTCTTACACCTATACTTTTTATTGCTTCTGCTGTAATGATTTTAGTGTTTTATGTAAAGCATTTTGAATTGTCTTGTACATGAAATGTGCTGGATAAATAAACCTGCCTTGCCTTGCCATTGAGAAGAACTTGGAGGATTCAACAGTCTGACTGAAGATCCCAGTGAGACGACTCGAGGACACAGAGGGAGCGCCTCGCTTGTATCCCACTCAGACCCTTGAGATCCATATATTTAATTGGTCCACAGAGAACAGAGCCATAGTGCTGTGTATCACACCCTACTCTTCACCAAACGCACCAAATGAAATGTGAAAGGAAGGGGAGTCTAAAAGTACATTCCCATTATTTGTGTGTTTTCAGAGTGGCGGTGGGTGTTTTGGTGCATTTGTACGAGTGGCATAGGAGCAGATATGAGGGACTGTATGTGTGCGTGCGAGAGAAAACGGCAGTGAGGAAGATAAAGAGGAGGAATGATTTCAGGGAACGAGTGTGTCTGAGAAATGGACCAGAAGCTAATTAATGGCGTCCTGCACATCAGTCCTCCCGTGTCCATTAATAGAGAACATTAACCTGATGTACAGAGTGCTCCTCAAGCCTGCTGCACTTCCCAGTAAACGTGACTCACAGAAAAAGCTATCCAATGTAGCAGCTGGATTGAGCTAAAAGCATGTGCGTTTTCTGATCAGTAAGACAAATACAGGCCGTTCTGGTGACTGCTCTCTGAATGAATGTGTCGTTGGCTCCGGCAATTTAGCGTCCAAACTCCCTGCGCAATTAGTCGAGTGTTTTGTTTGGTGTACAGTACTGATTGTTTTACATTTGGAAGATAATGAATGTTGAACAGCTGCTATTTTTAGTCAATACATATGCTCTTTGCTCTATTGCGTGGGTGTCAAACATACAGCCTGCGGGACAAAACTGTCCCGCCAAACAGTCAAGTCCGGCCCATGGGATGAATTTATGAAATGCAAAAATTTATACTTATGCCCCTTTTCCACTGCATGGTACCAGCTCGACTTGACTCAACTCTACATGGTTTGGTATAGTGCGTCGCTTTTCCACTGCAACTGGTATCACCTTGGCGCAAATGAGATGGGTGTTTACATTTGCAAACTATCCTTTCACAAAAAATGTGAATAACCTGAACAAACTGAAATTTGTGCAAGTGCAATTTGAATGTTAATAAATATTTTGTGCTTTTGTAGATCCATTGTGCTCTATAAATTGTAATGCTCATGTGCAAATGATAAGCTGAGGCACAATATTGTTAAAATTGCACTTATTTTTTTTTTTTAAATAATAATAGTTTGTTCATGGTTCATATTATTCACATTTTTTTAAAGGATAGCTTGTAGATGCATTTTCATGGCATAATTTTCCTTTTTTTTTTTTACTCAAAAACATAGTGAAAAGTTAGGATTCATCATTATTTTTATAGTATGTTATTATTTTACTAGTCCATCCCACTTCAGATTATACTGGGCTGAATGTGGCCCCTGTTTGACACCCCAGGCCTATTTCATGTGAAAAATATGCAACTTAGAGCCTGCATCTATGCTATGTTTTCTTACAACGGTGAGACCTAATATCTGATTATGGACAGGAACTTACTTGATGGCTGCACTGAGCAGGAAGTTCAGCTGCGGCATCACGAGAGTGTCAGGTGATGATAAGTACCTATCAAACTGGACCTGTTTGTGTAGGAGAGATAACAGCAGGAGATGAGTCAAAGATTTCAGCTTTGTTTTAAATTTCTTTTAAGAGAAAGTGCGTCATTTCCAGACAAATAAAACAATCCCTACCCATCTGAATCTGCTCTTACCTGGCTGTGCTGAATGACGACTCCCATGTGATCGTAAACTAGAGGCACGTGGCCTGTTGTGGTTTTAGCACAGGTCACTGATTCCTGAACTTTATCAATCAATTTAAAGTGTCCCATCTTTATGGAAATCTTCTGTGAGGTGCTGCTGTTGCTGAACGTTCACATTTTTACCGAGTCTTCCACTGCAAAAACACTCTTTTTTGCATTTTTTGCGGTTTTGCATTTATTTTTATATAATTTCCATCATATTTCTTTGGTGTTTTATTCTTCTTGCATCTGTTTCATGAGTTTCACCTTGTTGTGTCTCTTATGCTGTTTTTGTCTTGTTACCTTTTTCATGTTATTTTTGTCTTCATGCATCTTTTATGTCAGTTTTGGCTTTTTTGTTTTATGTGGACAAAAGCTTTGGGACACATTAAATTCAGGCTGGAATACAGAATGATAATCACAAATATCATGATATAATTTATATTGCAATAAACATTTTTAGTTCATCTTTAGGGTTAATTTGGATTACACTGTCACCTAAAGTGCTTACAAAATGCTTCAGAGTTTGATGGAGATTGATTTTTTAAAAATCTTTATAAGGGCTAGAAATGTTCTACCTCTAAATTAAGGGGCATGTTCTGATCCTAAATAACTCTTTTAAAAACCACAAGTAACCGTCTGGTTTCTGCAAGTCTCACTCAGAAAACCTGCATTTAAACTAAAGTAAAATACTGACTTGACATTTATCATGATAATTACTGACAAAGGACATGAACATTTTATCATGACAATCTTTCAAATCAGCAGTAATGGGAATTCCTGTATGCTGCCGGTGAGATGTGTCCTGATATTTTTGTCCATATTACGTACATTTTTACATCTACAGCCTGACCTCCGCATTTCACCATATCTACAAACTATTCCTCTATTTTAACAAGGAAACTGAATTCAAATATCAAATTACTGTTGAATTTTTGATCCGATAATTCCAACTCCATGACCCAGTTCCTCCTTAATACAGTATAAGGGCAGGGGGGTACATCACAAACCAGGATTAAGAGAGAAAAGAGAAAAACAAACAAACAAACAAAATAAAACAAAAAAAAAAAACAGGATTAAGGGGGTAGTCGGGCTGGGCGATATGGCCTAAAAATAAAAAAATCTGTTTCTTTAAAGAAAAACTATTTTCGATTTGATTTTCAATCCCCTACTTAAAAGAACATAAGTGCAGACTGCAAATATATTGAAAAAACATTAACTATATTGTTTTCAGTTTAAGTACATTGAGACAGACCTTAAAAAAAAAAGCAAAGGCAGTCATTGGTTTCAACAAAGTGACCCCATGCACTCTCATATTTTGTAGCGAGGATTTGCCTGTTCCGTATCTGATGCCGCAAATCCAAACCAGTTCCAAACAACTGAAGTCGTAGAACTGTTCTTGGGAGTAAGCTGCTCTCTACCGCTGACTGTCTCTGCCATGTTGTGGACATCGAATTTAATACTTTTTAATGCCATTTAAGGCCTTAATTTCCACAAAATCTATTTAATGACCTTTAATGCTTTTTAATGACCCACATAAACCCTGTTAAACCACTTTTTTTCAACTGTCCTTTTTCCACTAATTTCTTGAAGCCCCTCAGTTTGTGTGCTGCATGTAAACCTTATACTTGCAGGGAAAGCCCTTATATATTATATAATCCTGAAACTGGTTAAAGCACTAAAGCCTTGGACTCGTTGACCTTAAAAGATTTAAGAGTAAGCCTTCTTAACTATTTGAGTCTGTTTTCATTTGTTCTTTACTTTAAGTGTTTTTTTTTTTTTTTTGCAGTCAGAGCTACTTGTTCCTTTCTGATGTGATAACTTTAAGAATATTACCTTGCACTTCGACACAGTGGGTAGTTTGTTACCAACTCTCCTTCTTTGGCTGCAGCAGCTGTGATGCTTTTAGCCTGAATATTCCTAACATGTGTTTAGATAGCTTCTGTTTCTTGTGAGAAACATGCACCCACAACTACAATTGGAAGACTAGGTTTGTTGAGCCAGGGAACAAGTTACGGAAATATTGGAAATTTAGTAATGGCAGAACATTTGTGTTGCTCCAAATCCTGCTTGCACAGGAGAAGACACAGTCACTAGTATTAAAATAAAATGATTTGACAGGAAAATGAAAAAGAAAAAAAAAAAAGGAAAAAATGGGATGTTAATGGTAATCAAAGAAATCCTTAAACCTGTATAATCTTATGAAGGTTGGACAAAATAATGGAAACACCTTCACCTCAAGATGATAATGCCCCAATCCATACAGCTAGAATTGTTCAAGAATGGCATGAGGAACATTCTAATGAAGTTGAGCATCTCGTATGGCCGGCACAGTCCCCAGACCTCAACATTTATGGTCAACAGCATTTATGGTCAGTTTTAGAGATTCAAGTAAGACGTTGATTCCCACCGCCATCGTCTCTAAAAGAGTTGGAGGGTATTCTAACTGAAGAATGGCTTAAAATTCCTTTGGAAACAATTCACAAGTTGTATGACTCAATACCTCGGAGAATTGAGGCTGTAATTGCCGCAAAAGGCGGACTTACACCATATTAAATTATATTTTGTTGATTTTTTGAGGTGTTTCCATTATTTTGTCCAACCCCTGTACTTATTTAGGCTTATTTTAACTTTTTTGCCTAATTTGTCCTGAACCTTTCTGTATTTTATTTGTCTAAAGGTTGAACCTAGATGCTCTAACTGTTGTGGTCTGTTTTTTGTTTATTTTATTTGTTCTGTATACTGTAAACTTTGTATATAAAAATAAAGTATTGGAAAAAAAAAGAAAAAAAAACAAAACAAAAACACGCTGACTACAATAATTAGACATGACTGGAGGACAGGAGGAAGGGAAGGTCTCACAAGCAATATTAAGAATTAAAGACATAATGTGAGAGCAGGTACTGACAGGCATCCAATCAGACGCTCTAGTGGATGATGATGCCCCCCCACATACATGCACGCACACGCATGCACACACACACACAATATTATCCAAGGGTTTTCAGTCTTTAATTGGGATCAGCTGATCAATGGATTTAATAATCCAATCATCATAATTACTCTGAAACCTAGAATAACCTAAATTTGATTAGGTATATGATATTCATGTGTTCCTCAAGTTTACAACTTTTCCTCGCTTCAGACCAGGAATATGTGGCCTGTGTGAACAACACTGGTTTTGTCCTCGTTAATAATACTCTTGTATAGGTCTCTATTACCTAAAGTAATACATTATATGGACAAAAGTATTGGGACACATTGGATTCAGGTGTTTGTTTTCTAACAGGGGTCTGGGATACAAAAACAATGACGCTGATGTTTATAAACTACATGGACGAAAGTATTGGGACACATCATGCCTACAGCTTGTAAGATATCCTATTCATGCAGATTTGACGTATAAACATTAATATTTCCCTCAAACTTAATGGGAGATTTTTCTTTCTAAGTGAGATGTGAAGAAAGTAGCAAGGTTATAATAGTTTTTCATTTTTCATTATAGTTTACTTTTATTTAGTTTTGACTTTTTTTCTCTAATTCAGTTCGTTTTAATTAGTTGTTAGAGCAGGTTAGCTAGTTTTTATTAGTTTTCGTTATTTTCTAAATGCTTAGTTTTAGTATTAATTTTAGTTTTGTCGTATCTTTTCTCTTCTTCTCCGACTTATTTAAATAAATCCCAGACAGGACTCTGCTGCTTTCTCCCAACTTTAGTCTCCATGTTTCCAGGTAGAGTGGGGACCAAAAGACGACTGTAAACGACAAGTGACGGACCGTGAAGTACCGTATGGTGCCGCTAGCTACAATTGCTAGAGTGAAATAAATCGCTTTCATATCAATCCAACGTTGACAAAGATGAAAACGAAGGGAATTCTATCCATAATTTTTATATGTTTTAGTTAGTTTTGTAAGCACACAATACAGTTTCAGTTAGTTATCATTTTTTCTCTTAATTACAGTTTTTATTTATTTCAGTTAAAGAAAATGCTTTTTCAATTTTTCGTCATTTTGTTAGTTTTCGTTAACGATAATAACCTTGGAAAGTAGCTGGTTAATTGTGGTAAAAAATTATTATTAACAGTCAGAGCATGAAAAATACTTAAGAAATTTAGAGGTAGAACATTTAAAATCATAGTCTGGATAAAAAACAAACAAAAAAACTAAATAAATGTTGAGGAAAATGAAGTAAAAACCATGTCTGAGGCATTTTGGAATCAAAGATAATTTAAACAGAACTAACCAATGCAATGGTATTTATCATAATAGAAAACTATATAAAGAGAATTCTCTTTATTGTTTTGTATCCCAGACACCTGTTGGAAAAGAAACACCTGAATTCAATGTGTCCCAATACTTTTGTCCATATAGTGGATATTACAGAAAACTCCAACAATCAGTGTGCACCAACAAAATAACACCAAAATTGTGAGCATGAACCAAAATTAGAGGAAATTGCTCTGCATGAGTGTAACTCACCATGGCTGCTTTCACAGAAGAGCTGTCCATGCTGGGCAGGAGGGACAGAGGGCCCTAAGACAGAAAAACCAATGCGTCACATTCGGACACAAGGTCACACGATGACAACGCAACACTGCCCAGGCTGTTTCAACAATGCAATGTCAAGTCTGACCACCTAACAAATGTCAGGTGGCTCATGCCCTTAATTCACTTAGCTCTGTATGCAATGCTGAGGAGTTTCCTCCCTGTTCTCCCTAAACTGACCTTACCGTGACTAAAAATGGAAGGTATGAGTGGATAAATGATGGAACCTTTGGCTATTTCTATGTTACTTAAGGATCCCCTGTTTTTATTGTTTTCTTCTTTTCCATTAGTTAAAAATAAAACTACAGATTACTTCACTAGACTCTAGAAGAGAGAGTAACAATCACAAAAAGCTCTCAACATTCAACATTTAGTCCAGATCAGTAGTGAGATTAGTTCTACAAAATAAATTAAGAACAGAAATAACTCAGAAATCACTTTACTTCTGATTTTTTTTATACTATGAGGGTAGGCATCACTAGTATTATTGGGTAATTATATTGGTCAATAATAATTGAGGGACTTTTGAAGTCAATGGGATACTTCTTGCATACATCTTTATTAAAAGTAAAAAAAAAACATGAATTTTTTTTATGTTCATTATGATCATGCCTTTAAAAATTCCATAATGATTTAATTACGGAAAAAATCAGTCATTAATAAATTTTTAATGAATGACTAGATATATTAAAATGTCGACTAAATAACCATCTGAATTTAATAACAATCACCTTCTAACGAGCTAAACAATAATAAAATAAGCTTATTCAAAAACTGTTTTGATTGTGTTCTTTTTATTAAGTTGAGATAATCATGATAGATATTTCTTTTTTGGCAATATATCAAATTTTATATGGAAAATAACAAATTGTATCTGTGTCCAAGAAATCATTTTCAACTAAGTTATCCATTACAAAAACACCTCTGAAGGAAGTGTGTTAATTCCGGATCACATGATCTGCTCCGCATGATGTCATTTCCTCCTGAAGAAAACTCCTTTCTTAGTTGTTTAATATAAAGTAGTGAGTCAAATGTGTATTTATCGCACTCTTATGTCAACAGTGTTACGACAATATCTTTATAAATAACTTTCAATTTCAATTTGACTCAATTGTATATATGATATTTAGAAGACTCTTTCTGTAAAAATGCCATGTTATGTTAATGTTGATTTTAGGCTTGAAAACAGCAAAAATGTCAACTATACCTGTCAACTATGCTACCCTGTAAAGGTAACTCAAAAAGTCCCTCAATATATTTATATATAGACCCATATAACATATTGTGATACCCCCTGTTGTCCTGCCTGCGGGGTGGACCTGTTAATCTAGGTCACTATACACTTGTATTTACCTTTATCTTAATAACTTTATCATTGTTATGATACTTATCATCTTATTGCTCTGCTGATATTGTGGATTGACTGTAACAACTTTTTTCTTTCGTGTGGACACTATGATGAAGAGTTATTCCTAATGAGGATCCTAAATAACAAATAAGGAATTAGAAAAACTATATATATATATATATATATATATATAAGCAAATTCCAATGAAAAAGCTTAATTATAAATCCTTTCTACTGAAGTGAATTTGCACTTTAACTTTTATTATGTTATTGAACAGGAGAAAATGTCTCCATCCCGAAATCGACGCTAACGAGACAAAAACTGCAGAAAACTGGGTACTGTGAACACAACAGTAAGTACCTTTAAGGCAATTAGCCGACACTGATTATCCACAATGGCTACATTTCGTCAGGCTTAAATGCCTAAATTGCCAACATTAAAAGCAGCGAATAGTAGGTAGTACAAGGGTCAAAGCACCGGTGCAGTACTTAGAGTGATTTTATGGGGACGTGGGCGCATTAACAAACATACTATGAGTCTACAAACTCATCTGATGGCTGCCTGTTCATAAAACAGCTGAGTTTTAGCGGCTGTTCTTCCCTCTCTGGTTTGTTCATTGTATGTGTGCATGACAGAGAAACGTAGTCATAACATGTTAATCTGACACTGAGGCTAAAACCTTCAAACAAACCAGTCTAAAATAAATCTCGTGTTGACATTTCCCTGTGATGCCAGTGGTTAAGACAGCCAAACTTAATTGTCTCAAATTGGAATCCCCGACACAGGCCACCCAAAGAGAGAGGAGTTTGCTTAAAGAAATGACAGTTTTTGATTGAGCTCTGCGTTGAGCTACAGCAGCGGGAGGGTGTGGTGTGTCCTGACATGACCTGAGGTTTCAAGACTCGCATGCTAAACCACAACTATTGGTCTCAGTCAGCCCAGCGGCGAATGTGTGCTACAACAGAAGAGGAAGGCTCCGAGGCATCAGATCGCTCATCTGCATGGGGGCATTTCTGGAGAAGCCCATATATTTTAATACGACATAATATAATCTGCCTCCATCTGTTCTTTTCTCATTTGAAAATCTGATAGAAATGCTATTATACCTTAATAAAGACATTGTTCCTGCGGTAACCATGGTGATGGCTTTTGTAAAGACCACAGAGGTAGTACAATGATACTGTTAATGCCTGTATAATAGCAAAAGGCTAAAGAATACGGGAATGAAAAGAGGACCATTAGGGAGTCGAACAAGAGACGTGTGAGGAAAGTGCACATGAAATTGTGGTTAATTGTGAGACCTGCTCGGTGCTGTGCTGCTGCACGCAGCTATAGATGTAGCTCAGTCCGGCTCTGGTCAGCACGTAGGACGCCTGCTCGTTGATCAGCGTATCGAGATGAGCCTCGATCTAGAAAGTGCAGAAGAGAGAGGCTGAAAATCCGGTCAAAGCCAGCATTCTGATCCAATTGTATTCGTGGTTAATGGAGAATCACTGTGACACTTCCACTGGAGCTCTTGTGGTGCTCAATTACAAAAGATGAGCTAAAAATAGAGGGGATAGATGGCGCATTTGAGCATGAGCAACAATATGTGACGCACAGCTTTCTATGAAACAGAAAATTTAATCTTTTGAATAAAAGATGTAGGCATGGGTTTCTGTGAATGAGATCAGAATCATTAACTTTTCCAGGGCTGGGCAGCTACATGCACAGACAATGATCTGACACTAAGTTTAGCTTTCATCTTCTATGACAGGTATTTTAAGAACTCATTCATTCACTGATTCATTATCTGAGCCCATCTGACCCTCATGAGGGTTGCTGGAGCCTATCCTATTAAAAACTCAATTTGCCATTTTCTTCATATATATATTATATATTATTATTAGTCTTATTTTTGGATTTGTAAAGACTGATCAACTCCAAATGTATTAACATATCTAAAACATAAAAAAACAAGAATGATATTTACCACCAATTAGTTAGAAGAAGGACTTAAATCTTTTAGGCAGGTGAAAAAAATACCACAGTACAGATATACTCTGTTACAAACAAAAATCCATAATGTAAAAGGTTACTTGAGTTAAAGTAAAGAAATACTGTCAACAAAACATACATTAAAATATCACTAATGTATTAAATAATTACAGAACATTATATTATTATTTGTATCATCAATACACTTCATTTTGTATTTTGCAACCAATGCTGCAGTTCATAGATACAATACTCGTCAAAATCAACATTTTCATTTGCCTAAATGTGTCGCATCAAGAGCTCAGTTTTGTATTAGGGATAGAGGGTGTAAATTGTGGAGCCAATTTTCACATGTTCTTGGAAACAGCACATCACAGATATCCTTTAAGAAATATTTAAGGAAATCAATCATGATATCACATTGATATATCTATATATTTTTATATTGTCTTTTTTTATGAATTCTGAATGTGTATGGACTATGGAAGTCTCATAAGTTGTAAAATGTTTATGTATTTATAAGGTGGAGGCTTTAAAACAGCCATTTTAGGCTCTCTGCCTCTCCCTGCACCTTTACTGTTTTATTATGTCTTTGACCAATGTTATGTATGTGCAAAATAAATCAATAAATATACATGGATATTTTAAAATTGTGGTTTGTCAGTATGAAGCCAAGTGTAGATAGATGAATACTATTGTTTAGTTTAGCAGTAGAGTACTGCATTATATTATACACATAAGTAAAAAGTAACTATAGGTGTGAAATAAATGTAGTAAAGTTAAAAAAAAAAAAGCAATATCATTGTCTGAAAATATAATGAAGAATACGTTTATTGGAGCGTAAAATGTAAATATTAGGTCAAGTACAAGTATATCAAAATTGCACATAAGTAAAGAACTTAGTTACATCCTACTGGTGATTATTTATTATACACAAACAAGAGGAAACGTGACAAACCTGGAACTCGAGCATCTCAAGCCTCTTGTCAGTGAACTCAAACAGAGCCAGGGTGGTCTTCATAACGTACAGTGAGTTGACCATGTAGGTGGCCATGTCAGCAGTGCCTAGGTTACTGGCCGACACAGTGCACAGCTGTAGGAGTGGATCCAAGATGCAAGAAAGCACCTAGGAGAGCAGAGGGAGGAGATCACCATAACGGAATGTACAAAGCAGCATTAGGCCCAAACATCCACTGACAACTGAAATCATCTACTGATCTAAACTGTTTAATACCTGTTCATCCACTAATCCTACCAATATATGCAAATAATTAAGGTAAAATGTAGTTTGTCATCTTTTCATGGTCATCAGATATGACCCATTTGGACGTTCAGAGGTTCCATAGTTACCATGGAAACACCATCATCTTCTACAACATCAATTCGCCAGTAAAACCCATAGAGTCTGATAAATTATAGTGGATGGAGACACTTGTTTTTATGTTCGGTTATTGATATCTTCACTGAAAAAGTCACTTTTTCTTCAGTTTTCTCTGTTTTGATAAAACAACATTTGAATTTACCTTAAAAAAAAAAAAAAACCTCTGAGGTTTCATGAGCATCTAAATTAAGTATACGAAATTAAATCGAGGAAAACAGATGATTTACAGTGAAAAACGTCAAATACAGAGGATAATATTATAATAAATAAATTATGATAAATCACTTAAAGCAGTGTATGTCTTTCATCACAATTTTTTTTAATCAAATTTGTAAAACCCCAGTGGTATCGTAATTATCACTAATCCATTAGTTTTTCCGTGGTTACGCACCTGAATCACTTCCCTCTCGGTGAACAACTTCAAAGATGACTCCATCATCATCACAGTCCACTTGTTTATATAACAAACCAAAACGACACTCAGACCTTTTTGGAAATTTTAGCGCAAAATGCATTGTGGGAATGGTGACCAAGCGAAAGCGGTTTCTCACAGATTCGGCAAGAAAATGAGCCAGATCACTAGAACATAAAATTATACAGTCCACCAGGGTTGTTTCAAAGATTTTCGTCAGTGGAATGGAGGTAAAGGTGACATTTGGGTTCAGCACTCACTAACAGACAGCGAAATTGCTGTTGCATGGAATTCCCGTTCCAACAATGCACTTCACAACAAAATTTTAGAAAAGCCCCATGTGACGTTTTGGTTTGCTAGGTAAACAAGTGGACTGTGGGAGTCATCTTTGAAGTTTTTCAGGTGGGTAAGCATGGAAAGACTAATGGATTAGTGATAATTAGGATATCACTCAGGTTTTACAAACTTGAAAAAAAAAATTGTGATGAAAGTCATATGCTGCTTTAAGAAAGGTTAGACAGAGAAAAAAATTAATTTGGGAACCACCACAAAAGTAGCACTGGGTCTTTACGAGGAAAGTGATTTACGGTTCTCTCCTCTGTCCCTAACTCTATGTGATCTAAATAAGCTCCTACCTGAGCAAAGTCAGCCTGGCGTGCATCTAGAGGAACTACTGAGGAATCGTGGGAGGCCAGCACCTCCCGGAGGAGGGACAGCGTCTGAGTGAGGGAGGCTGTGGGTCCCAGGTCAGCAGGTGGCAGCTCCACCTGCACGGGGAGAATGAAAGGTAGAGCAGATGAAGCAAATAAGCAATACCAGAGGTTAGCTGTCAGAGGAATTCAACCATTATCCAAGCACTAACAAATGCCCCTAATGAGCATGATCGTCTGCATTTACTGCTCCCTCCTGCTACGCTGAGCAACTTGCCAACAGAGCTTTTATTAATGAAGACGGTTTTGATTTCATTGGCCTCAGGACACAACACAGAACAGACCCAAGCCACCTTTATCCACCTAATAGAGCAAATTATGAGAAGCCTGTGTTCCTGACATTAGCTGTAAAACCAGCAGTAAAACCCTGAGGACCTCCAATTTGATTAACATCGAGCTACAAGGATAATTCTTGTAACTGCTATTGATCAGGACACAGGCAGCATGTTGTGTGG
The DNA here is from genome assembly GCF_902148855.1 of Sphaeramia orbicularis. Classification (NCBI taxonomy): domain Eukaryota; kingdom Metazoa; phylum Chordata; class Actinopteri; order Kurtiformes; family Apogonidae; genus Sphaeramia; species Sphaeramia orbicularis. The sequence goes on from NC_043969.1 coordinate 37,378,837, forward strand.
AAGAGGTCCTGCTCGTGCTACGGTATATTTGGATGTCAATTTAAGTAAACACTTACAAGCAATTTTTAAGCTGCGGCAAGAAGGCCAAAGTGTTTACAAGCATGAGTGCTTCAGAAATAGCCTTGTTGTCTGACGGTTTAAACATAGGTCTGAAATACACAACGTGTGTCCGCAAGGTGCAAGACTGGACTTTTGTACTGTCATTTCTACCAAGAAAAACAGAAAACCATTCTGCACTTTAAAAAAAAGGACATTTTTATAAAAATTACTTCAACAAGATCCTAATTGGATATTTAGATTTTCTTACATAAAACTTCTTGCTTATATTGTAACTGAAGAATTATGTATTTTTATAAACTTAGTTTAGATCAGAAAGAGCATTTTATCAATTATAATAGAAAACCAAATAAGCACAAGAGAAAATAACACAGCTGATTTCCTCTTGTATACTTAATCTTCATTATACTCTACCTTGTCCATGAGTCTGCTTGCATGAAGGCTTAGGCTGTTAAAGAACATCTTTTTGCTGAGGATGTGCATTTCTTCAATTGTAATGAGCAGTGAGGCCACGCTGGTTCCAATGATAGAGCTGGAAAAAAGGCTTAGGTCAACTTGGGCTACATTTGCTGATTAATGACATTATCTGTCATGATTTGCTGTAATTTAGTCAATATAAAACAGAGCAAATGCATGGTCTCTTACCAACCAGCAAGGACAAAATGTACCAAATTTAAGTAACATTAAAAAAAAAAAAAGCAGCAAAGGCCAAAATGTCTTTAATCATTTAAGCACAAACAGTTCCTGTACCTGATGGTGTGATGGTAGAACTTTAACAGGTTAGACAGTTTGTAAAGCAGGACAGCACCGGGCTCGGCCACAATGACCTGCTCTATCCGAACCTGAAGGACAGAAAAAACGAAAACAGAGAGATTACGTGACTAGAAAGTGGCAGAAGACAGATAATTTAATGTTCGGATGCTCACTTTTAGAGGTCTGCAAACCCCCTCAGTTATGTGTCCGACCACCTCCTGCATGTTCTCTTCAACACCTAATGTCAGAAGAAGAAAACAAAGCTTTAGGGTACGAGGTCAGGAGGACTGCTTTTGTACATATGGGTCCGATCAAGCTGTTGCGCGTGGACACATTTCATGTTCAACAGCCTCCGTCATGTAAGCAGTGTAACTTATATGCATGTATTATACATATTTGAGTACGTATTTATAAGCACTTTAACATTATGTGTAACATAATTTGGGGAGGTAAAATTTTTAGGTGAAAAATGTCAAGTTACTGCTCGGTAACACGTAGGCTGGAAACAGACATCAATTTTTTAAGCTTTACACAAATGTTAAAAACATGCGGTTGTCGACAGAAACCAATATCAAGTACGACAAAACCTTTTAGATATTATGTTCAACTATGCTGAAAATATATTTTGGAGTAAAACATTGAAAAGTCTCTTTTACTGACATGAGAACGTGCCAACACGAGGACAGGCGGCCATAGTAACACATAGACGACTCTTTACCATTGTATGCATCACCCAAAATGTATCAAAAGATCAATACTTTCTGAGAGTTTCACTCAAATATCTGAATTATAAGTATATACCAGTTTTTTTCAACTGGTACATAAACAGATGGCCTGGTCCCAGTATAAAGATAGAGGGCCCAAATACTTACGGTACATTAATATTCCGTCTTGTTTTATCTCATTTGCTCCTTCTTTTTTACCTCCGCCAAGGAGGTTATGTTTTTGCCAGGGTTTGTTTGTTTGTCTGTTTGTCTGTCCGTTAGTGTGCAACATAACTCAAAAAGTTATGGACAGATTTGGATGAAATTTTCAGGGTTTGTTGGAAATGGGATAAGGAAGAAATGATTAAATTTTGGTGGTGATCGGGGGTGGGGGGGCCACTGATCAGCCTTGGCGGAGGTCTGCGCTCTCCGAGTGCTTCTAGTTTATGTGTTTGTTGATTGTTATGTTTTGTTTGACTGCTGTTGTTGTTTACTTTGTCCTATTGTTTACTTTATTTTGTATTCATTTGCGTTACCTTCAAGGATTTATGTGTGTATGCACTTATTTGTTTACTTTTCTAGTATGTCAATATGGGTGTGTATGCATGTGTATGTGAGGATGATGAGTGAGGTTAAATTACTCACAAAAGATCCAAAGGACTTGTTTTTTCATATATTCTGCTGATAGGAAGCTAAAGGATAGACTGCTGTTTGGAGAAGAGGTGGAATTAAATCAGTTATACTTCCTCCCACTCCTTTTTGAATGTGCAAATGAAGACATACTTTGATTTCATGTATATGTATAAGGCTTTTTTTCCCATGATGTCTTACTATGTTTTGTTTCTAAGGACTAAGTGAGATTACTTTGTTTTGTTGCATATTCAAAATAAACCAAACCAAACTTGAAAATCAAAATTTGATATTTTTGTGGTAACACGTGGACATGGCCTTTTAAGAAACTCACAAATGTTCAAAACTCATAAATATCAATAATATTCACAAAATAATACTTGAAACTTAACAATCATCTATATAATCAACAGACTGAATACATTTTTAAAAATTTTTTGGCATAATTTTTAGCGTCAAATTCGAGCTATGGCTATGGAGTAAAAAGTACAATAGATAAAATCGGTTGTAACTTTTTTTCTACAAGTGGTATTTTAAAAAGGATAACAGTTCCATAAAACAGGGATCTTTAGCTAAAAAATTTGCCCACTTGATAAATGTGTGTGCAAATGTACTTTTTCATGGTGATGTTTAATAATTCATGTTTTCATGTTGATGTTGATTAAATAAGTTTATACTTCTTCCTACTCCTTTTCGACCATGCAAAATTCAGACTTGCACATACTTGAAGATAGATTCTGTTCATTTAAATGTTATTTTGCTTTTTGTCTTATTTTGCTTTGTTTTATTTTGTTTCTTTGCATGTTCGAAATTAATAAATAAATAAATAAATAAATTTAAAAAAATGTTCGCTTTTGCTTGATCGGACCCATATGTTTACATAAAATGAAAAATGCATCAATATACATATTTCCAATCGGGTGAAGGACTCTGATGGCTGGGATCACACCTTGCAGAGTGACTTGTTTCAGTAGAGCTTCTAGATGTTCCTTCTCTGAGGCTGTAGCTTGATGCAGCCAGGCCAGCATGTCCCCAACATACCTCGAAAAAAAAAAAAAAAAAAAAAAAAAGAAAACGACAAAACAGTGTGTATTAAAGTCACCGTGGGGCCGACCCGAGGGCTAATCTTACCACAACAGAGCCATCGAAGGTTGGGTCATCGTGTTTCATTCCCCTCACACAAACACACTCAGAGCTTTTGGAGTTACATAACAGCGGAAAACAGTGAGGTTAAACCTGAATTATTGTGTGTGTGTTTGTGTGTGTGTATGTGTGAGGACACGGGGAGGTGAGAAAGAACCTGATGTTCTCAGAACTGCTGATGCCTTCTGTAAAATAGAGGTGATTTTGTGTTCCACACATGCTTGGTATTCTAAGAAAATCTTCTATCTGGCTCCTGGGCACAGAAGGAAGATGGTTCAGGATGTGGTACGAGTAACAAAGACGCACTGAGACGCCCCCTGACTGTCTGCTAATGTCTTGAGAATTACAGCCCTTGGGAGTAGGAAATGAAAGTGAATTGACGACATCAGTGCATCATTGGCGACATTTACAACCACGTAATAAATAATGTAATGCAGGATAGAACAGTCATTTAATCTCTTTTGTCTACCTACAGTATTACTTATAACATTTAAGAGTTAAACAAATCACTAGAATCAATATTAGAAGTGTGTTTGGCTGTTTCAGCTCACTCTGCCCCTTGTTGTGAGGTGACCTTGACTGGGTAGCTGCTGCTGAAACCTTTACCTATACGAAATCGGACTCCACTTGCAGTACATTTATATTAAAACCTGTTGCTTGCTACCATTATCAGCTGGTGTATTATAGCGGTAAATCTGACCAAACATTTAACTATTGACATTAGCCAGGAAGTATGTTTACACACAGGAGCTGTTTCAGTGTAGTCCTACTCAGGGAGATTTCTGCCCTGCATTGATATTAAAGGAGTGATATTTTGCTTTTTTTTAAAAAAATGCAATTATACATTGTAAAACATTTCCCCGTGGTCTACATAAACTGTAAATGCTCTGCTTGGGTCTGAATTCTTCATTAATTCAACTCCACAGGTCCATCTTCAACCCTATTTCTGAGTAATGACACAAGAAAAGTCATTTTGAGTGCTGGCCCTTTAAATGCAAATGAGCCACTTCAGGCCCCACCCCCTCCAAGTTGTTGACTGTGCTGTTCTGTCCTGTTCAACCAACAACTGAACACAGGTAAATGGCTCGAGGTTTGGACATATTTTCAGTTTTTACTACAACCGCTGCTGCTGATAAACAATTACGTCGTACTCGGAGAAATGTTCGTCGGAAGTCTTGACCTTATATGAGCAAATGTCGTGACGTAACTATTTATAGATGTAACAAATTAAGCAGGAATTAAAACGGTTTGTAGAAATCCACTCGATTTTTGCCAAAATGAAAAAAAAGATAGCTTTGCAGCACCTGGAGGGTTCAAACTTCATGAACTATTAGGGTCCAAATACACAAATAAATGAAGCAAAGACTAATAACAGTGGGTTTAGCAAAATATGACCCCTTTAAATCAGGGAAGAGGTGCAGAAAATGTACTGTTGGATTATTTTTTCCATGTTTCACTTACATGGGGCAGGCAAATAACTGTATATTTACTTATAGGAGTGTTTATACTGATGTTACTGACAGTGATTTTTCTGAAAATCTTGTTATAATGACCCAGTTAAAGATTCCAAGGTGTTAATGTGTGATACTTAGCAACTACATTATATTATAGATATTCAGTCCATTCTGGGCTTTTTATATTAACTCTGGTCCATATTGGGGCAGAGTAAGTGATGATAAAGTTTTTATTATGTCTTGCTGCTTTTCTAAGCTTCTACAAGTAACAGTTTCACCAAAAAAAACCAACAAAACAAATCACTAACCTGCAGTGGCTAAAGATCGGAAAGAACAGCCACTTATAGTAAGTACAGTAATGTAAATCAATACAGTGGACTGCTGGATTATAATGTTGAATGTATTAGGTAAAACTTGTAAAAGTGAACATGGTGACAGGCACCACAGCTTCATCCATGTTTTTTATTTGAGGATCAGCCTTTATTTGTTCATGTTGACCTTGGTTATTACAAGAAACCCAGGTTGTAGCGGACTTTTTATTTGTGGGAATACAATAAACCACTGCATATTCCCACTTGGTTTTTTAATATAGAGACAAAATTAATTGTGTGTGCTTGATACACCAATCCAATTTAACTCAATAGACATTGAATCATATCTCAGTTCCCTTCGAGACTTAAGTTTGCTTTTTTTTTTTTTTTTTTTAACAGTTGCAGAAAAAATTATTAGACCACCCCTTGTTTTCTTCAATTTCTTGTTCATTTAAATGTCTGGTACAACTAAAGGTACATTTGTTTGGACAAATATAATGATAACAACAAAAATAGCTCATAAGAGTTTAATTTCAGAGTTGATATCTATCCATTTTCCATGGTTTTCTTGATAATAACCAAAATCACTTCAGTTCTTACATCAATATCTATGGCATTGTACTGACAAAAACAGTGCTTTTAGGCATTCCATTTTTTCTTTTCTGTCTGTTTTAATCGCATGACACACACAGGAGTTAGTACTTGATTGCATAACTATTGTTTTTGATGACTTTTGATGGTCTAATAATTTTTTCCACAGGATTCAATGGCCTGAACAGACTCAATTAGTACCTCATAGGGTCATGTGAATGCATCTCTATGGGGCGGGGGGTTCCACCTGGACCACCGCGAGTGAGCGCGTCGATGAATCCTCGGACCACAGCACATCGGCGCGCAGTCCCAAACTCATCCAGCGTGTACCTGACCGAACAGACATGAGAAAACAGGAAACACACAAATTTCGTGTGAAAAGCCAGCGGTCGCAGTGTTTTCGTGCAGACTTAGTGTCGGAGGTCAGTCACAGACATACATCAACAATGAAAGCAGCTTTTCCAAAAGGAAAGAGCTTGAGGTTGTTTTAATTACTAGGCGGTGGCAGGCTCAGTGTCAGACTAAACAGAAGATAGCGCCGAATTAAGATTCCAGGAACGCTGGTGTCTTTTCTCTCAGCCTCAACATCCCCGGCCAGGACGTGACCTTGGACATTTTCTGGGCAGTGAGACAGGTGCATTTCCGAGAATGTGTGATAGATGGAGGGGAAAAAGCAGAAAACACATTTTGAGGATAACATGTGAACCTTTCCTACATGTTTCTGTGTTAAACTCACATAAACCTATAAGGAATCTGTGAGTCATGTGTAGCCATTTCCACTCTACATACACAAGTTGTTTTCTTGTTTACAAAACTATAAATTATTAGCATGTTAACCTTTAATGTTTTAAAGGGAAAATGCATTAAAATGTGTTTTATGAGCAAAAAAAAAAAATCCATCACTCGTAAATGGCTTCAACTTGATCCACCGGTGCTGGAGGACTGGTTGAAAATTGTTGATGAAATTCACAAAATGGATAAATTAACATTTGTGATGAGGCTGCAAGCTGAACTTTACATAATAAGGATAAAATGGATTAGTTTCTTTAAATACAATTAATGTGTGGTTTGTCTCATAGTACTGTGAAATGCTACATAAACTGCTGCTCTTAAATATAATTAATTAGGTAAACTGATTGCTATTTCATGATTGTAACCTAAATTATCATTACTGTTAGATTGTGACTATTATCTGTTGCCAATTATTTATGTTCTGTGTGACAAAATGATAAATAACTAATAAAAACTAAGTGTCCAAAAAAAAAAAAAAGGGTTTTATGCCTTGAGAGAGAAATACCGGACAAAATTGAGACTGTTTGTTTATAATGAGAACACAATGCTTTTAATACAAGAAGTCCCTCTTGGGAATTCTTTCAGTAAACTATGAAGGAGTGTATTAAAATGAACTCATGTTTAATGGAAACTCGATTTGTTTTCCTCGTGTAATTTTTTGTAGAAACCCACAGTGGGAGTTTTCTCACACTGCTGAATGTTTGTATTTCTGACAGAGGGTTGTTTTGTTTTTTTTTTGTTTTTTTTGCGGATATGCACTTTCTTACACTGTTGGCTGATGGAGGCAATATTTTCTCCTGCTTCAGGCTCAGTTTCTAATCAAGAACCTTTTTGTGGCTCTCAACAAAAACAAGTTGACGACAAGTTTTTATTGGCTGGAAAATCTTACAGTTCACTTGCTGATAGTGATGTCCCCATCTGGATTTTTTTTTTGCTTCTGATCCGATCTGATTTTTTTTTAGGATTAGTTTTGCCGATACAGATCTGATACCGATCCGATACCGACTTTTTACAATAACATTTTGATTTAAATTTGGAGCCATTATTTATTGATTATTATGCTTTTATTTCACTTGAGATCACAATTGGGCTGAATGTGGAACCTGAACTTAAACAAGTATGACACCTTTGACTCTTAATGGCTTTTGTATAATTTTTGCACTATCCAAATTCATATTGTGGGACAAATTAGAACCTTTGGTGGGCCGGTTTTGGCCCACGAGCCAAATGTTTGCCATTGCTGTAGCGCGTCTATGGACAGGTCATTCCAGGTATGATATGGAGGGGTGTTCTGCGCTGTACGTTAGTGATGCGCACATCAGCGGGTTACTTGCGGGTCAGGTTGGGGTGGGTCAAAAGAATGTCAGTTGAAAAAATCATGGGAAGGAATGCTTCTAGGACCAAAAAAAAAAAAGAGTTTGTTCGAGGTGCTCTTTGGAAAAAGGGATTCATAAAGTAGATAACAAACTGGAAGAAAACTCCAAGGCACTTTCTTTAAACATTAAAATGCCTTTATTACCATGGCATGGTCATATCTAGACCTTAAATAACACTTCTATGCATTTCGGTTTCAAGCCTTTATCAGGAAGTCAAAACGTCAATGTCAGTTGATTTGCGGGGCGGGTTGGGTCGGGTCAAATAATTCCACAAAAGCCCCGCGGGCTGAAAAAAAAACGACTCGAGCATCACTACTGGACCTTAAAGTGAAACCTATAGACATTTTACTAATTCTTCCAAACCTCCCGCTGTTGTGCAGCTAATTTTCCTTTTCCGTACCTTTGGAAACTTTAATTTGAGGGAGCAGGACGTGTGATTACCCCCCATCCCCCCACCCCAGAACCGGGTCTCATGATTTCGTGACTAAATCCGATCCGATCTTCTAAAAAATGTCAGATCGGCAGCCGATACTGATCTGTAGATTGGATCAGGACATCCCTACCTGATGATACCCACAGAAGACAGGTTTGGTCAACACAAAGTCATGATTTTATTCTCTATAATCTCTATTTGTGTTTAATATTAGTAGAGGAGAACATCAGGATATGTGTTCTAAACAGCAGTAAAAGCTTCTAATGGGTGTTAATGTCATCAGGCTATGTTTCCATAAATATATCCTGTGATTCATCTAGTCCGGGCATTAGAACACGTACTTCTACAAAGCTCCTAGAAAAAGGTGTGAACACTGACTGGCCTTAAAAGAACAGCAAAAACCAACGTGGATACACTGGTTGGATAATGAAGTAGGTTTTAGCGTGTGTTTATTTGTGAGCGTACTTGTACAGAACGGGTCGATCCTGAAGAGCTTCCATAGCTTGAGTCAACACTGGGCTGATATCACAGGTCTCTTGGGTCAGTCCTCTGCATTCATCTACGACCAAAAAGAAGAAGTAAATGAGTCTGTGAGGCCAGAGGACAATCGACACAGCTGAAATAGATGCAATCCCTCTTGTAACTATGTTTGTGTTCTTTGTTGCTACGTGCTTTTGACCATGGGAATCGGCTTTGCAAGAGGCAAACCAAAGCACCAAGAACGTTTTCAATCATATTTTAAGCATAAGCTGTGGTTGCAGAGGTTGTGTGTGTGGGGTGGGGTGGAGGGGGGTTTCATGGTCAAGTGGTCAAAAACTGGATTCATTTTCACATAATTTGACATTGAGTGTTCAGTGAGAGTGTGTTTGTGTAAGGCACATGGGTGGAGCATTTTCTACCACAAGAAATTATAATGTTTTTTAGTTTAAAAAAAAAAACAAAAACAATGTATATTATGTCACACTTCTTGTTTTATGGTGCATGAAGATTTTTGGAAAAGGTATAACTGATAAATTAAACACACCCAAAAAGCTTAAAGGGGTCATATTTTGCTAAACCCACTTTTATTAGTCTTTGGTACATTTGTTTGTGTATTTGGACCCTAATATTTCATAAAGTTTGAATTTAAACCCTCCAGGTGCTGCAAAGCTATCTTTATATTCATTTTGCAAAAATCGAGTGGATTTCTACAACATGTTTTAATTCCTGCTTAATTTGTAACGTTTTATAACTAGTTACGTCACGACATTTGCACATTTCGGTCAAGACTTCCAACAAACATTTCTCCGAGTACGACATAATTGTTTGTCAGCAGCAGCAGTTGTAGTCCATACTGAAAATATGTCCAAACTTCGACATAAATTTTTATTTTTTCAAAATGTATCACCTCTCTGTAAGTAGCTTTGGCTCGCCATGTGACCTGGCAGAGTTACTATCAAAAATAAATAAATAAATGGCATCACAGAGTTATAACTGCAAGCACTTAAACTAAAAATCAAGCACTTTTCAGACCTTGAAAACAACATTTAAATGCAAGCATTTTCAGGGATTTCAAGCACTCGTACAAACCCTGATTACAGGAAAGGTTACACTAGGTCGCAGTTACTTTTGTTGCTGACCTACTTGCATATATTTATACGAGTTTCCATTTCAATGTAAAATTTTGGAGAGGAGAGGCTTAAAACGAGTCATGCAAGGTGATTTACTGAGGTTTGCGAATGTTGATTTACTGCTGATTGCCCAATTGTTTAATGCCACAAAAAAAAATTTAATGTCTTAGACCATTTGTGCCTGGCATGAGTGTGACAGTTATGCACAGAGGAGGGGCTGCCAAGAACAGAGGGCAGAGAATTTTATCCATTTGTGTCATTTTATTCGAGGTGTTATCAGAGCAGACTGACGGTAAACAGTCTGCATTTTCACTGGCGTTGATCCTGGTCCTAAGATCATTACTGGAAAGAGCCAATGGCATAATGCTACCAAATATCCAAGAGGCTCAACACAAAGTCAAGCAGAAGATTTACCTTCATACTAAGTTATAAGGCTCTATGTCAGAAACTTACAGGGGTCAGATTTTGTTAAACCCACTTTTATTAGTCTTTGATACATATATTTGAGTATTTGGGTTAAAGTTACAGTGAGGACAGTGAGGCAACAAACTCAGGTCCAATGCGGTCTGCAGGGTCTGTAAGGTCCACCTCTGAATGCACAGTGAGTGTACCTGTTTTGTTAGGTACCATGAAGTAATGGTACTAATGCAGTGGTACCCAACCTTTTTTGGCTCGTAGCCCCATTTTAACACCACAAATTTCTGGCGACCCCAGACATACAAAACGGAGACATTTTTCTCTAGGAGAAGTCTTAGTGGGACCAGGTGCGTGAAGAAATCTTTCCATTCTCTGTTCGGTCTGGTTTTCTGAGGGCAATTGTCTCCAGGCAGGTTGAAGTGCAGTCACACATGCAGTCACATAATTGGATATGCCCTCTCAGATGTTATATCCTGCTTTTTATTTGAACTTGATTTTATTAGGAAAAATGTGTGGTGTTTTAATTATAATGAAATATATATTGAATCATAAAAATATTTTTTATTAGCTATTTATGATTATTTTTATCAATTACTAGAATTTTGAGGCGACCCCATGGTTGAAAAACACTGTACTAATGTAAATAATGATGGTCACAGTGATAATGTGGATGTTGCCTGGTGTCTGTATCAGCACTTATGTTGGTCTAATGTTCTAACAATGTTGTTCTAATGTTCTAAATACATGTTCCCTTCACCTTACATGTGTTTTTCTTGTATTTTTTTATGAGCTTCTTGGATTTTTTCTTTTTTTTTTCGCCACTTACAGGCAAGGAACCAAATATGGTAATTTCATTGATCTTGATTTTCTACATGACAACAAAAAAGTCAGAAAAATTTCACAAAAGTAATAAAATCTTATGTCCTCCAATAACACACCAAGATTGAAATGTTAAATTTCATATCATTTCCATGAGTGCCCTACAGGGTGGGGAAGCAAAATTTACAATATTTTGAGGCAGGGATTGAAAGACAGTGTATGACCAATTAGTTTATTGAAAGTCATGAGAATTTTTTTGCCACAAGAAAATTGACATAATAAAAAATGTTTTTATTCTATGTGTCCTCCTTCTTTCTCAGTAACTGCCTTCACACGCTTCCTGAAACTTGCACAAGTGTTCCTCAAATATTCGGGTGACAACTTCTCCCATTCTTCTTTAATAGTATCTTCCAGACTTTCTCGTAATAGTTTTGCTCATAGTCATTCTCTTCTTTCCATTATAAACAGTCTTTATGGACACTCCAACTATTTTTGAAATCTCCTTTGGTGTGACGAGTGCATTCAGCAAATCACACACTCTTTGACGTTTGCTTTCCTGATTACTCATATGGGCAAAAGTTTCTGAAAAGGTATGGATAATAGTGTTAGGTATGATTATGACATCAATATATGTTTGGTTTCAAAACAATTGACGTAGTGCCTGCTGAGAAAAAACAACTAAATGTTCATTGTAAATTTTGCTTCCCCACCCTGTATAAAGGGTTAAAAGACATAAAAAAAACCTGAATTTAATGGGTTCTAAAAGTTCATTTAGTGTGACCCCTGACCCCATGACAAGAAGCAGCACAAACAATTAGAAACAACTGACATGTGCTGAATGAAACATAATATAAAACATCAGAAAATTAATGCGATAGCCTGAATCTCTTTTTGTCTGAACACGAGGCTTAAAGACATGTTACATAATATAAACACACTTATTATCATTCCATTACTTATGACAGAATCCACACTTAAGGATTGCATCCTTCCTCTAATAACACAACAGCCAACTTTAACATATAGCCTGATGCTCGATAGTCATGGTGAGTCAGCTTTCACCTCACCAGTGCTGGTGGTATTAACTCTGTGTACTTTACTCACTCTGAGCCCAGCGGTAGAGCTGTTCATATGATGTCTCCTGTAACACGGCCATCTGCTCCATGATCTCTAGTCTGGAACAAGCACACAAATCAAGACCGTACATTACATATCCATGACGTGACGCATAGTGTCAGATACCTATCGGTGACATAAATAGCACCTCTGGGTGTTTTTGTCCCGTTTGTCTGTTGTACCATTCAGATTCATGATAAATGTCATAAATAAAAGCACATGGATAAAACAACTGCAACAGAGAGAAGAAAAACATGTAGTAATGGTGCCTTACCCTGCTGTTTGTTGATTGGTTCGCAAGAGGACCTTAACATCCTCATGGATGTGCTTCACCCGACTGAGAGCTTTGAAGAAATCCTAGGAAATTAATCAGAAATATTGAGTAAGTTTTAGACATGAATGTGCATTTTTTTTAAACAATACGAAAATATTATACGATTGTGACTTTAATTTAAAAAATATCTTATAGTGTGACAAAAAAATCCAACATGGTGATGTGAGACTGATTCTTAGTTTTAATGTTTTTCTTGTATTCATGGAATTCATAGTTGTATATTTCCATGCTGAACATGTTACAGTAGGCCACAAACATGAGTACACATTTTTCAAAGTATTTTAGTGTACTTTTCCAACCAGCTGCATTAGAGACAGCTCCATGGATGTCATGAAAAAGTAGACATTCTGTCCAATAAGACTGAGGCTGTTCAAAAAAACCCCCCAGTAAGATAAGACAAGACTTTATTTATGCCACCGTGAGGAAATTTCAGTCAACAGCAGCAACACACAACAAGCAATTGTAGAGAAAAAGACTGGTAGAAAAACCACAAACAAGTGAAATGAAAATATAAAGAGAAAAATGAGAAATTTGATATTTGGGTGGTTCTATGAAACTGGTCCCTAAAAACTGGACATGGGGGCTAAAAATTCAAACAAGATGCAGACTAATGTTATGAATCAAGTTTGGAAGCACTTTGGGTCTATTTTAAAATAAATATTTACTGAGATAAAAGAGAAACCATTTTTCAGATATAACACATTTTTAGGTAACGTTTATAATATTTTCATACAAAAATCCGCATGTAACATGGTAAAAAGGACACGAAAATTACACGCTATTTTTCTGAAAAATCTTTTTATTCTCTCACAGGTACATTTTGGGAATCAAACTACTTATGCAAGGCAGAGTGTTTCACAGAAATGACTGCTGTTGCAAAATCACTCGTGATTTATGTGTTTAAATGGGCAGGTTCTGCATTTAATGTGAGTGGATTAGATGGGTTACACACCAAACCTGGAATGAGACTGAGATTCAGGAAAAACCACTAGGATCGTCACATTTAACGCAGTGTCTTTATTTATAGCGGCACATAAGACCATTTCAAGCCATGTGTTCCAGATCAAATGCACTGACACCTAGGTAGCCTTTCCTGTCCCAATTTTGGTCCTATTTTTGGCCCCAATATTTTATTAAAAATGTATTAATTTTGGAATGGCTCAGAGCAAGAGTATAATGTTTTTTTTCATTTATCATTAGGTCCATCCTGGGGGGATATATGTCTAAATTTCTCTTTTATTATTGGGTCTAAAAAGCTGGTAAAGTGCCAGGTACCAAAACAAACCCAGTTTCATAGAAGCACCTACTTACATAAACATTTATATAAATAAAGAATTTGAATTACAAATTTAATATTATTTACATATTTACATCATCATGGCTGCACATGCACAAGGGTGCACACTTTTGTTGTCAGTTTTTTTTTTTTATATTTTTGTTTTGTTTTGTGTAACAGCAACTTTGTATGTTTAAATAAATCACAGAATACCAACTCCTTAGTGAACTTCATTTCACTGCCTCTAATGCAACTGCTTGGAAAGTTCCAGTGGAATAGGGCAGACAAGAATTTCCTGCAAGATGAATTGAGCTCTTCTTATCTCGTCTTTGGTTTACAAGTGGTAGATTGATCTACTTTTGCAAGGTTACAGCGTAAAGCATACAGAGTAAAAATAATGTTGTTGATGGTAAAAAAAACAACATGCTGACAGGGTGAGAGGAGCGGTCACCCATCACCCAGACAATCTGGGTAATGCATCCTGGAAGACACGAAACTGGTGGTAAACGACAGCTACTGATCTACACCTCACACTGCACTGTAACTCTCCTGTGGGTGAAGTGAATTCATCAGTGTGAAATACACTGGAGCTCACCTCTGTTATGGGTGTATCCCGAGCCCCACGCAGGATGACCATCTCCTCGTTGGTTAGCTGGAACTTGGCGAGGAACGCCTGGGCAACTTGGGCTCTTACCTCCAGGCGGTGACTAAAAGGAGACACACGAAAAATGTAAATGCATTTATTTATTGTACTTGATACTTGATATTGTACTTGATAAGAAAATTCTCTTTACAATGTGTCTCTTCATCTAAGACAGGCTTCTTCCTGTTTTTCTTATTGGTTCTTTATGTCTTCAAGGCTGTTTGGGATTTATTTATTTTTTATATCCCACAAAATAACTCATTCTTCACTGTATTTTTTTTTGTTTTTGTTTTTACACTACTATTTTTTCTGTGTAAATTGAACAGGTCTGTGAGACTAAACAATAAAAACAAACATATGCGCATTCATTCATCCAACCCGAGGGCATCAAACATAGGGGTGGATGAATTTGCCAAGTGCAAAAATTACACAGTCAACGAGTCTATTTTAAAAATAAATATTTACTGAGATAAAGGAGAAACTATTTTTCAGATAAAACACATTTTCAAATTAATTTTATATTATTTTATACAAAAACCTGCATGTAACAGGGTAAAAAGGACACAAAAATTACGCACTACTATTTTTTTCAAATATCTTTTTATTCTCTCACTGGTACATTTTGGGAATCAAACTAATTATGCAAGGCAGAGTGTTTCACAAAAATGATTGCTGTTGCAAAATCACTCATGATTTATGTGTTTAAATGGGCAGATTCTGCATGTAATGCAAGTGGACACGATGGGTTACGCGCAAAACCTTGAATGAGACTGAGATTCATGAAAAACCCACATGTCTGGATTAGAAAACCCACTAGGATCCTCAAATTTAACAGTGTCTTTCTTTCAGTCACATCAAGCTCATTTTATGTTGAAACTGAAAATTTTAACAATATTCTGCCTGTTACTAACTGTTTTGTGTTTGTTTTAGATCCATTGTAATCTGTAAATTGTAATGCACATCCAAAAATGATGAGCTAAAGAATAATACTGTTAAAACTGCACTTATTTTTCATCAGAAATTTCAGGTTTTTCAGGTTATTCACATTTTTATGAAGGGCTAGTTTGTAAACGTAAACAATTTCATAATTTAATTTGACAGTTTTGCATTAAAACAAAGTGTAAAAATTAAGAGTTCTCATTATTTATATGCTATAATGCTGTTATTTTACTGGTCCGGCCCGTTTGAGATCAAATTGGTATGTGACCCCTGAATTAAAATGAGTTTGACACCCATGGTCTGACCAAAAATAGTACCGCTTGTTAACAATATGTAATGTTCAAATTTGCACAGTAGATGGCAGTCACACACCTCAGACTGACAGAATTGAGAGGGAGCCGGCTGGGTCGGTGGACAAAAAGTAATGATATCGTGCAACAGCCACAATATAAATAACAGTGGGAGGGAGAAGAAAAAAGGCGTATACAGTGCCGGATATGGGCCAGGTTTTGTCACTATCAATAACAGCCGAGTGATCACTATCAGTGTCACTAAACCTGTCTCAGCACAATAGTGACCATGGCAACCGCGCCAGTCAACCAAGGAACTCTGTCACAGGATAGCAGAACAACAGTAAGACCTCCCTCTGTCCCCATCTCTCTGTCCAAAGCACCTCGTCTATATCCCCTCCCTGTGGGTGTGCGAAGACCAGGCTCTGTCAGTAAATCACCGGGTTGTTTTGGTGCCGGAGAAGAACCCAACATTATCCAACCATTGTCTCTGACACTGCTATTACTAGTGCTCAGCCAGCTGAAAGTAAAGGGTTGTAAATCTGTTACTGGGATTCTATGATGTAGTATTTCTGTTCCCCGCACATAGAATCTCAAGGCTTTTTTTTCGACCCGTTACAGTTTATTACGTTGTGTTTTTGACACAACATAGAGAAAATCCAGCCTTGGTTTTGATAGACAGGGGCTGATGCTTGTGTGATATGAGGAAAAATCTGGGATATGGGAGAGCATTGTGCAGTATGTGATGATGATATGACATGTGATGCATAAACAAACTTCTCAGCTCTGCCAAATTGACACAAGTTAATCGCAGGAGAACAGTTGGTTCGCTGAGGCTTCATCTGATAAAACATGCGCCAAGAAAAAAAGATTCTTCATCTCTTTAGTGGATTTATTGTGTATTATATTGAATTTCCTTCAGGAAATGAATCAAGTTCCTCACCTCTCTCATTTCAAGTTCGTATCCTGATAACAACACTTTATCTGAGTTAACTGTCTATACTTTGGCTGTGCATTGTCAAGTGTGTGTAAGTGTCATGATACAGCTATGATTCAATTCACTGAAATCCCATAAATAAGGTGATTCGCTGCAAGGTTTTACATTTAACTAGTAAAAACGTTCGAGAATGCAATAAAATCTGAGTTAAAGGGCTTCCTTTAATGGTAGAAAACAAGTCAAAGTAAATAATTAATCAAAAATCAACACCATTTAAGAATCAGTATCATCACCTTCCTAAAATAATTGCCAATTATTGTTTGACAAAAATTAGGTTTTTTTTTTGCCTAAATCATCAAATACTTCATTCTTTTAGAAAGGTGATGATATATTATATATATAAAAAAAAAACATATGACAATACCACATTAGGGCTGCACAATATAAACAGGGTAGGGAAGCAAAATTTACAATATTTTGAGGCAGGGATTGAAAGACAGTGTATGACCAATTAGTTTATTGAAAGTCATGAGAATTTATTTGCCACAAGAAAATGTACATAATAGAAAATGTTTTTATTCTATGTGTCCTCCTTCTTTCTCAATAACTGCCTTCACACACTTCCTGAAACTTGTGCAAGTGTTCCTCAAATATTCGGGTGACAACTTCTCCCATTCTTCTTTAATAGTATCTTCCAGACTTTCTCGTAATAGTTTTGCTCATAGTCATTCTCTTCTTTCCATTATAAACAGTCTTTATGGACACTCCAACTATTTTTGAAATCTCCCTTGGTGTGACGAGTGCATTCAGCAAATCACACACTCTTTGACGTTTGCTTTCCTGATTACTCATATGGGCAAAAGTTTCTGAAAAGGTATGGATAACAGTGTTAGGTATGATTATGACATCAATATATGTTTGGTTTCAAAACAATTGGCGTAATGCCTGCTGAGAAAAAACTAAATGTTCATTGTAAATTTTGCTTCCCCACCCTGTATATAAAAGATATATTGTTATCACGATAACGGAATGTGAAATATATCACAAAGATTTGCAATCATTTACTTTCTTTTTTTTTTGTTCATTAACTTTCTGTTTCACACACCATGGGGGTACCAAAGTGGTTTTCTCTACCACTGTAACATGCTAGTTTTCTGGCAAAAAAAATGAAGTAATGCTACTGCTGCTGGTTGAATGCAAGTTTACATGTTATTAATGTTGAAAAGATGTCAATATTTTCAGAACACAACATTGGGCAAGGCCTGAACAATTCTATTTAAAGAATTTATTTTTATATGCAGTATTTACCAAACCAGGCAAACAATGGAATATTGTTTTATTAAAGCTCTTACACAGCGGTACTCTGGCACTTTTGTTATTGTGAAATACACCCATGTCATTTACACATTGCTATTGTGAATAAAATGACAAAATATCTGACTATGTTTGTGTCTGAAGGTCTACGGCAGCAGCATCACCAGGTTCTTGGACAGAACTGTGTAACTGATTGCAGTAGTGCAGTATTTTGTCTTAAATTATAAATAATTGAGTCATCATACGAACAATTGGCTCATTCGAACATTGTTAAGGAACATTTTTCTTAGGAGATGAAATTGGAATTTCTTTAGGTGAACGAGAAATATTGCAATATTATCATTATTAAAATGCTGTAGACCCATATTGCATATTGCAAGTTTTGCAAATATTGTGCAGCCCTAACACATGTTATTTTCTCATACTCAATAGGATACTTACAATTTTTGCACTATAATCCAATCTGACTCCATGAACGCTAGCATATTATTTATTTTTGTTTACTTCTCTCATCTCTTATTTTCTCCTCATGGTAATGTAGGCGATGTTTCCCTTCACAGACTTTGTTTTTTTTTTGGCAGATTACTGAATACAACACAGAAAACAACAGAAGGATAGAATAGTGTGACAGGGACACCAAATAAAACATGCCCTTGAGCTACCTGACATCGTGCCACAGTTACAATGATTTATGAAAAAAAAGAGAAAAAAAACAAGCTATGCTAATGAAGTCATTAATTAAACTGAGTGATGCATAACTTAGAGAAATAATTTCCATATCAACATGCTGGTCTTCACGCAACACATAAGCGTATTAATATAAAACATATAAACTCTTGTTGGGTGTGGAACTACTGTTGTCTCAGGGAGAGGTTGTTATCATTAATATGCAGATTTATGCAGCAGGCTTTTGCCAAACTGTAATCAGATCATTTGCTTTTTGCAGTGTAACTATAGACAAAAGATGTTCAGTTATAATTTGGAGTTTCATTCAGCCCACTCAAGTTCCACTCAAGACTTGGGAGATCGAACTTTTTTCAGAATTATCACAGCAGTTATTTTTGTATTCGGCTATTTCTGACTTAAAAAGTTTCAGTCGTTTTTGCATTCAAGTTAAACACAAGCAGGGAATCGTTTTATGTAAATGCATGTCGCACTTTGTATCAGAATATCCTGAGGAAGATAAGAAATCCAAATAACTTCCCATGTCAAAGCCAGATCTACACACACCAGACCTGTTCCTCCAGGTTGTAAATCACAACAAAAACGACAAGGTGCACACGTCTGTGCAAGGTGAGCCCAGATGGATTGTGGGAGAGTTCAGGCTGGGGCTGTGGAGTAAAGAGGAGCAAGGGAACAGCGGAGTAGTAGGATCATTTTCTAAAGCGCTGTCAGGACATGACACATTCTTCTCCAGGCTGCAATTACCAAATACCAGAGAGAGAAGCAACGTGGTTGAATGAAACGCCAAAGTCACACTACACACTCCGGGCCAGCAGTTCAAAGGAAAAATAAACTTCATGAGCTCAGATTTTCCCTGAAGAACACCCAACAAGTGCAATATGAAACAGGTTACATCATCTTCAAGATGGGCTGAAATTTCTAAATAAAAGACTACAAAGGCCTTAACAGTAAACAAATGACTGTGTCTGTATCTGTTCTGACCACCTTCTCTGTGTTTGTGCACAGATTTACCAACTGGACCCATTGATTTTGTCTGTTCATGCACAAAAATCGTTTGAGCAATATAACGGAGCACTATCTGATATACTTTCGTCAGAATGCGATGCTGAAATTACCCATGCCTACTTAATTAACTCTCAGAATAGAGCTAATAATGCAGCAGCAATTTTTTTTTTTTTTTTTTAATTGAGAATTTCATCAGCGAGCAATATTTTCCAAGGTTTCCAGCAGGGTTATTATAGTTAATGAAAGCGATGACTATAACTAAAACCAGCATGGAAACTCAATTTAATAACAGGATAAAATAGAAAGCAGAATCAACTTTATTTTCATTGTCTCCAATGCTAATGTTTCATGGTGTAGAAGTATAAAGTGGCTCTGCACAGTTTGGTATGTCTCATAAACAATGGTTTCATTAAGTTATACTTTTAAAGGTTAACTTGCTTTACTGTCCCTATATGGAAATTCGATCTCTGCACTTTAACCATCTTAATACACACAGTACCTAGTATTGGCAAGAGCATTAGCCCATAGCATACATCAGGAGCAGTGAGCTGTCATTGAAGGAGCATGGGGACCAACTCCAGATCTTCAACAGCAAAATGGTCAGGGGTACCGACAGGAGAATGAGCCTACATGTTTTTAATGGTGGGGGGAAACTGGAAGAAACTCACATGGCGTGGAGAGGACAGGTAAACTAATCCCAGAAGTGAGGGTGGGACCAGTAAGCCTGCTACAAACTCTGAGAGAACAGAAATGTCCTCTTGCAGCCCCAGTTGGGGAATTCTTGCAGCTTGTTCTCGACACACCATGTGGGCAGAACTTTTCCTGCCTTTATGTGCTATGGGAATTATGGTAAATACTAGTTGCAGAACTCAAAAACTGCACATGAGCACCCCCTCACATCGTATTTTCCACTGGAGAACTGGGAAAAAAAATTTTTGATCCATGAGCTGCTGAAATGAAAACAACCTTTGAACTTTTCAACTTGGTGGAGAACAACGAGGGATTCATCACGAATGATAAACAAGGGTTTTATTAATGTTTTGCTGCTGTTAGCTGCATATTACACGATTTGCAAACAAAAAATTCCAAACAAAAAATGCTGCAGCAGATGAATTAACACGTCCAAAACTCTTTTACCCAAGTAGCAGGTCACGATAAATTGTATTTTCATTTCGTTACAACAACAAAAGCACTTGAACACAACACAAATGTAAATTTGAACTCACTAGTGGAAAAGATCATCTTCCCAATGGCACATGAAGGCAGCATCTCTTCTTGTGCTGTGTGCAAGAACTATTGCATGATTGGTCAGATATTAAAAGTGGGTGTGGTTAACACAAATAAGCGGAGGACCTCCCAGGAGTTGACTGATTCTCAATTCTCGAAATGTTCAGGCCAGAACAAATTTTGTTCTTGTTCTTGCCACCTTGAGGAGACTACAAATTAATCTGTTCTTGTGGAGTATGTAGCAGTCTTTAATGTGCTTGCTAGGTGGGAGTGCTAACCACTATCCCACTGTGCCACCACAATTTGACACCATTTCTTAAATCCTTCATTTTCCAGCTTAAATGAATCAAAGCTTTCTTCAAATGTAGCACTGAAACTACAATTCATCCAAATAAAATGAACTTTGAATATTTAAACTAGAAAAGCACTCGGAGAGCGCAGACCTCCGCCAAGCGCAAAAATTCCCCACATAATTGGTGATACAAATCCTACATTTTTTTTTTAAAAATAAAATCCGCCTTCTGGATCAGATCCGGATCAGCCTTTGAAATGTGATAGAGGACCCCATTGTCAATTCCTGAGTTAAATTTCATGAGTTTTGGTCAATAATTAAGCGAGATATTCGGAAACGAAAATTTTGGCCCCATTTACCACAATGTTAACGAAAATTTCAAAGTGATCCAGAATCCAGGATTTCTTCCGGATCACCCCCAAAAGTTAATCATTTCTTCCTTATCCCATTTCCAAAAAAATCCCTAAAAATTTCATCAGAATCTGTCCATAACTTTTTGAGTTATGTTGCACACTAACGGACAGACAAACAAACAGACAGACAAACAAACCCTGGCAAAAACATAACCTCCTTGGCGGAGGTAACTACAATTCATCCCAATTAAATCAACTGAAACTTCTTATGCACACATCAAACTGAAACAGTAAGAGAAAACATGGAGATCTTTTGGCCTCTATGAAACAGTTAGCGAGTGATTAACCTGCAGCCTATGATTAACAATATGAAAAGCCTTCACAGGACAATGTACGGACTGACTGATAAGGGGATCAAATGCTCTTTGTAGTATGCGAACCCGGCGGCCCATCCCCCCGTAAGCTGTAAACCATGTGGGTCGATTATCCATTAAAATCTATTAGGGGCCATTTCAAAGGCTTGTGTGGAAATTTGGCATTAGTTAGTTAGACACGCGCCAGTGATCACAGAGTGCAATCGCAGCCAGCCACATCAGACAACACAAAGTCGTAGTCGCAGCCATACCCTCATTAACAGCCAGCTGGGCCTTAATAAGGCTCAAGTGTCATTTTACACAGGTTGTCATTTACACTCTGACGTCCCCCATCGCTCCCTCAAGGGTCCCGGGGCTCTTGATTTATTAATGACCTACAGAGAAGTCATACAGGGTACATTTGTTTTATCTTCAGGACAAATTGTCTTAATGAAACACAGGTCTTTATTTTTGATAAATTATCACGTACTGTAAAAAGTCATTTACTGTAGGAAATGAGTGATTGCCATAAGCCAAGTGCTACTATGCTTTCGTTGTGGGTACATTCATCTACAGGACCCTTTGGCATTCAGCCGAGCAGACTGTAACTCAGGGTGTGACTGCATGAGCTGTTTGGTGATGGCTGAATAACTAAACCAACAGTCCAAACCCTTCAGCTCAGGTTGCGCGTGAGGTCACACAATCCATAAAAAAAAAAAATACATCCGGTAGCGAGCGAGACGTCTCAACTTGTCCAGTGTGATAACATGTCACTGTAATGCAAAGATCACACTGTGTTCGACAGGTGTGTAGCGTTACGTTTCATTATGGAACAACACACAACACCTATTTAATGCCACTGCTGACAGCCCCTTTGAACAGGGCCGGCCCCGACATGTACGGAGACAAAAAGAGCAGCTCGTTGGAAAAGCCGGTGGACAAACATAGGTTGTCCCCTATCGTTGACATCCTCACCGCTTCTGCACACTGTAAGCAATCTGCTGTTCCTTTCCATTTCATTAGAGCTGACAAATGGCACTGGCACTGGCAGATAAGATAGCAAAGAGTTCAGGACAGGCTTGCTCTGTCAGGTAAACACACATCTGCAGAGCTTTTCAAAATGACTGTCTGCTCACTTATAAGCAAAAAATATGACATGTTGCAAATCTACAATGCCGGAAGAAGCATTCTAAACCTTTATGTATGTAAAAAAAAAAAAAAAAAGTGCTATCGCAATATCATTTGAGACACCTTATGAGTTGTTGAGTAGCTCAGTCTATCATCACGTCTGTAGTGTCAGCTTTAAGACAATGCATTTTCCGAAATGGTTTTTAGAGTTTATTTCAATCACATCAAGTCAGGACTGACAAACATATGGCCCGTGGGGAAAAACTCTCCCGCCAAAGAGTCCAATCCAACGCGTCAGATTTGTGAAATGCAAAAATCATAGTGAAGATAACAACAGTCAATGGTATCAAAAGAAGTTTAGTTCAGGGGCCACTTACAGACCAGTTTGATCTCAAGTGGGTCGGACCAGTAAAACACGATCATAATAATATATAAATAATGATAATAAAGTCCAAATTTTTCTTTGTTTTCATGTAAAACAGTAAAATTACATGAAAATGTCCACATTTACAAGCTATCCTTTCACAACAAATCTGGATAACCTGAACAAATGTGAACCTGAAATGTCTTAAGAGAAGGATGTGCAATTTTAACAATGTTACGCCTATTTATAAATGTTTTGTGCCTTTGTAGAACCACTACGATTTGTATATATAATGTATATTATAATGCACATGTGCAAATGATAAGCTGAGGCGTGATATTGTTGAAATTGCACTTATTTTTCTTAAGAAATTTTATGTTGTTCCTGGTTGTTCATGTTATTCACATTTAAAAAAGAAAAAAGATTCTTTGTAGATGTAAATGTTTTCATAATGTAATTTTACTTTTTTCCCTGTTATTATTTTACTGTGGCCTGAACTAAAATTAGATGACACCCCTGCTTTAAACAATATGCCAACCGTTCACAAAAATAAACTAGAAGCACTCGGAGAGCGCAGACCTCCGCCAAGGCTGATCAGTGGCGCCCCCCGTAGGCCCCCCCACCCCCGATCACCACCAAAATTTAATCATTTCTTCCTTATCCCATTTCCAACAAACCCTGAAAATTTCATCCAAATCTGTCCATAACTTTTTGAGTTATGTTGCACACTAACGGACAGACAAACAAACAGACAAACAAACAAACAAACAAACCCTGGCAAAAACATAACCTCCTTGGCGGAGGTAATAAATAAATAAATAAATAAATAAATAAATAAATAAATAAGAAAAAAATAAAATCCACACATTGGGACATATCTGGATAGAGAAGTGATGGATAAATAGTAACTGATAAATGAAGCCAATTGACAAATGTAGTGAGGTTGCAGAAAATGGGAATACAACAGTACAAGTACATCTAATCTGCACTTAATGGATCCTGGTGTTAAAAGGTATCTAGCAGTAAAGTGGAAGTTTCCATCGAACCGACCGTAACTTTAACCTTAGCCTCCCATTCAGTGGCTGCTAAAAACAAAAGGCCCTCATTAGAGCCTGTGTCTGATTTATCCATTCAGTTTTTAGATATGCTGGTCTCTCTTCTTGGAATAATTTACAGAGGGATAAGAGTCCTACGTCAACAGGAGAACATTTTTAAATGACAGTTACAGCTTGTTCCTTTAGGGGGATTTTAGGTCTATTTCTGATATAAATAATAGGGAGGTATTAGCTCTGGTCTAGACTCCAACACAGTGAGTGATGGCAATGCACCTGAAACTTAGATGCCACCAATCATAAAATCAGAGGTTCTGAACCCGGGGGGGGGGGGGGGGGGGGGGGGATATCAACTGGCACCCCTCCACCCCCCTTACAAATGTGTTTTTTGAGGGGGAGCAGAGCGCTTTCTCACACCTTTATCTACAGAGTTATATAACCCACCACCTCCACATACCACGTACCACCACCCCAAAAATTTTTTCGGGCATGGGGGAGGGGGGGGCAGTAGGCTTACAATGCCATTAGTAGGGCATGGTTAAAAAAAAAAAAAAAAAAAAAAAAAAAAAAAGGTTGATAGACCCTGATAAAATGGAAAAAAGGGCATGTCCATTCAGAGCTATCAGAGAAATAACATTAACGTAGAGGAGACCCAATATTTCTGTAGATGTAACACCCAGGCTTTAGCTTTGATTATACAACACATTGACCACGGCATCATTTATGTCACAATAAATGTCTCGGCTCTTATTTACACCCACATTTGCATTTATTTTCGTCTAATTCTTGCATTTATGATAAGAAAGTCAGACCACTGCATTATGTCCTCTCAAGCACAACCTAAAGACTCTCAATAATGTTCAGGTCCGGTCAGTCCATATGTGGAAATGTGGTCTCGTGTTCCCTGACTTCATATTTTGGACACATAACATTGCTGAACTTTGGCCTGACAAACTGAATTGACCCTAGATCATAAGACTGCATCCACAGGCTTGTACTGTAGGCGCTAGGCATGATGGGTAATCACTTTATCACTCTGGAACAAGGCCAATCTGCACTCATCAGACCACATGATCTTTTTCCATTGAAACACAGTCCAATCTTTACGTTCTCTATGAGCTGATGGTTGTTTAATAAATGAGAAGCTACTCACGGTGTCAGTTATAGGGTTAAAGAACTGAAACATATTAATCAGTGCAGTAATTACCCAATGGAAGGATGTGAACTATTTGTTTACTAAAATCCAGATGGTGACTTTTCTTGGCAGTTACAGTATAATTATAATAAATATTCCGTTTCTACTATTAGATGACATATTTCTTGAGTCCAAGTCCTTGGTTGCCACTGTAGCGCTGCCGTACTAAGTGTCAACGGGAGAAAAATAAAATAAAAGAGAGCGTCTTGGGACTGCAGTGGATTGTGTGACCTGAAATAGATTGGGCCGAGAAGGCTTGAGTGGGCTGACTGGTGGGTCGCTGAAGGAGGACAGCTTGTCTGCGCACTTCCCCTGGCAGCTCTTCTGAGACAATACTGCTAAAGACAAGGTCAAAACCCAGCGTGCACACACCACCCCATCTGGCTGTGGGGTCATTGTAGCTTTGCAAATGAAAATGTCGCACAGACGGACAGCAGATCCCAATGGGATCCGGATGCGGAGGCGAAGACCAGGCAGGGCAGGCCGTTCAGAAGGTCATTCGTGTAAAAACCTCTGACCGCTTACTTTCAACACCCCTACGCCGAGCAGTTTGACTTGTATTAATTCACTGGCTGCACATGCTCAGTCATGTCTTTATTCCCACTGGTTTGTTTCAGTGCACTCACGTTCAGAGCTCATCTCCTTTCTCTTCAATCTTACTCCCCCTGCTTATGTGTCACCTTTTTGTCAGGGAGGTCCTGAAGCTGTGCCAGTGGAGCATGGAATTGCTGCGGTACATCACAGCTGTCAGCAGCGTCTTTTGCCAGAAATCTACATTATCTTTGCCCGTACACCCCCACCCTTCCCCCACCTCCATGTCAACTCACAAGGTCACTGAGCGTTGAGGTCACAGCCGCCACAAATGCTAATGAACACCACCCCAATCTCCAGCCATCAGTTAACAGGAACGGGTACTTTATTTTTACATCCTGTCAACACTCTGCCAACCAAATTCACAGATTGATGATAGTAGATGAATTTTATTGGCGGGCTTTCAACCACAAAAAATGGCCATCAGGTGTTTGAGAGCTGTGAATCTGTGAGTGCTAAAGATACACTATCTGATTGCACTCCGTGTCATGTTCAGCTGTAAATACTACATCTGCATTTAGGGACGCACGATATATCACTTCAGCATTGTCATCGAGATGACACGTTTCACGTTTTTTGTTAACGCCAGGCTATATGGAAGTAGGGCTGGGCGATATGGAAAAAAATCCCATCACAATAATTTTTTTCATATCAGACAACATCAATATGTATCACGATATAAATCAAATCACTATTTTTGTCAAGCTTAAATTTTCCGTTATTCATAAGTTAGTTGTGAAGACATCAGAAGGTTGTTTTTGATTTAAATATGATTTATTTTCTGTCAGAAGTTGAACATGACAGATGTGCTGAAGAACATTATACAACTGTTTCAGATAAATAAAACAGGTACATAAGTTTAAAACTAACCTAAAAGTCTGACCAGCAGGCAAAAGCTTTCAAGTTTTAAAAGAGAACACAAACAAAACAGACCATTTTCACAAAACAATGCCAGGGGTATATACGTGGGGGTGCGTTCTTTAAGTGCCATAACAGGCGTGAAACCAAAAATGAAACTTAACAAGCTTTGAAAGTCCAACTCCCGGCTTCTATGCCACATCCAACTTTTCAGTAACCCTGCCGCCTGAGTTCTCGGTCAAATTTTTTCCTGAGAGAACAGTCATTACCTCCCTCTACAGCCCAAACATTAGCGTGTGTGCTGCGGCTGCTCTAACACCTGTACTGTGTGCGTCAACCTAACTTAACATGGCTCTTGCGTGATTGGTTCAGTGCGGCGCTACTTAATTATAATTGGCTGTTCTTATGTCTGTCATAACATAGGCAAATTAATTCTATCAAAACTGTACCGAGCAGGTCTCATATTTCTATCAAGGAAAATTTATTTCGCGATATTTATCATTATCATGTTATAGCCCAGTAAGTCATATGTGGAAGTCTCTGAAACTGTTCCTTTCTACTTGTAATAAGCGTCCCACACAGCTGCCGTAAAGTGTTACATAGTGACAGAAAGCTCAGGATCTCTGGTTTCCGATGCCATTTGAATTTTGTGGAGTTACAGTAATTTGAATGCTGTGAAGTGCAAAATGCAGCGCCAGAGAGATTGCTGTTGTTAAAGGGTTAAAATCTAGAAAATATATATTCTTTTAGTTTATTGAATAACCATAGGAGGCCACCTCCACCAATAATAGTCACGTAATTATGCAATAATTATTCATACTTTTTCTATACTAATTATCAAGCTTTTAAACTGTTTTTTCTACATTGCCCAAACCTGGTATTAAACCATTTTTCAGCTTGCTTAGATTCTATTTATTTCCTAATATAGATGTACTTCCTAAAAGATCACCCCAAAAGAATTATTATAGAGCTTATCACACCATATATCACAGAAAAAACACTGCAATGTCAGTATTTCTGATATCGTACAGCTGTAATCTGCTTACTTAAAACCTCTTAATGTGAGTTGTCAGCAAATATCAATGCACATGCACAAACATCCGAACACAGCAATGGGCTTCTCTCAAGGTATCTACCCTCGAAAAAGATCACGGACCGACAACGTGTACAGCAGCTACTTTGATGTGTATCTCAAGGCCAAACATCACAGGATACATCGAATAAAACAAATAAAGCTCCGTTAATGATGATTGCTGCCCTCCTTATGCAAATATGCATCTGTGGAAGAAATATTCATTAACCTCATGAATCATTCATCCCTCTCTCATCAAAAATAAAGATGTGTGTGCCGTCTCCTTCTGCCCTGCACTAAATCTCTCCAACTTCTGGCACAAAAGAGAGGCTGCATTCGAAAGACACAAAGTTTAGCCCTGATGTTATTAGTGCCCCAATTTGCTGGGTCATATCTATATTTGCTTGAACACTTTAATCATAATTCTAAATTGGTTCTTACTGAATTGGAAAAATCCCGTTTGGCTGACATCTGTAAGTATCAGCACATGGAAGAGCAAGCATTTTCCAGACAATACATGTGCAATAAAACTTTATTATCTCCAAATTAACAATGTTTTTCCTGCTGCCATTTGACTGTAACGTTACTCAGCTGCAAAGTTGCTTGAACAGACAGAAAAAAAGGGGCAATTTCTGTGTTGGAATGAAACACTAGACAAGAGTGAAATGATGTTGTCTAGCTCTGGACTGATGAAGATGCCTGAGCTGTGGCCCATATGATGGATTTCTACAAAGACTCGTTGCCTCTGAACAGATAAGAAGAGAAACAGCAGTGTAAGATTTGTTTGAAATTTCTACTGATAACTTTAAGTATCGTTGCGGTGTTTATCGGAAACATCTCGCTGACATTCAGAAATGCCAGTTTAGAAGTTCAGGGCAGCCGCCTTCTCACGCGCTCCTGTTTTGCATTTTGGTGACACTTTTGTTGCAATCAGATAAAGAAACAACTGGTGACGGCTGCTGTAAAATAAAGGTCAGTTTCCAGAATTCTTATATCAACCCATTTTTGAGAATATGCAATAATGAGTAAAACAATTAACACGACTGCCCTGGGTTTAAGACTGTGACCACTTCACTTTTCTGAGCATGAGGGTTTTCCAATGGTTTTATGGGGGATTAAGTGCTGTCTGGCTGAGGGAGTTGGACTGATCTGAAGGGTGTTACTTTCAGTTATTCCCACAATATTTGCGACCTAAATTCTTACCATATTGTGAAAGAAACTGGCAACGCTTACTGTACTCAGAGGTAAAAGTCTGTTCATATTTACATCAGCAATTTCCCACAAGAACATTTCACATTTTTAAATAATAACCAATAATCCATGTGAAATATAATGCTCTCCTTACTTATTTTGGAACTATTTGGCTTAGGTGGTGTCTAATGGCTTGAATGCTGTGTCTGAGCCTGACAGTGGTGAGGAAAATTCTATATGCACAACATTCTAGGGAAGAGCTGGGACTGATAATGATAATGACAGTTTAGTGAAATGGATTTCAATATGCAAAGAGGTCCTCTACAAATAATGTCAGTTTATAAAGTGAATATATTACATATGGCTTACAATTCTAATAAAAAAATAATAAAAAAAAAAAAAAAGCAGAAAATACAACCGTAAAATTACAACAAATCTCAGTTCAATGCAGATACCGTCAACAGCAAACAATCAGAATACTGTGGCTTCCAAAGGTAGCTTTAACTAGAAATGTATTTCTGGTCAAAAAAGCGTATGACTGCTTGATACTAAAGTTACTGATTTTGTCCCTGCCTAGAAACGCTTGAATCTGAAATGTCAGATGTCAGTGTCAGAGTTGGACACTGATATCTATTACCCACAGAAAAAATAAAAAACACTGAGGGACTGACATTAACCTGCTGAAAACAGATCTGAAGGGTAAAGTAGAAAAAAGGAAAAGTTGAAAGATGAGGTTTAACACAGGAGACTCTGTAAGAGTTTGATGACATGTCTCAGAAGTCTAGTATAAAAGCAGTGAAGGCTGAATTAAAAAAGTAAAAAGTTTCTATTTGATGTTATGCTTGAAAGGGAAAGTATATACATACAGTTGTGCTCATAAGTTTACATGCCCTGACAGAATGTGCATGGGATGGTCTTGGATGTTCCAAT